>NC_057794.1:493213597-493248473 GCF_018294505.1 Triticum aestivum | reverse complement strand
AAGGGCCGACCGGCCTCCCCCCTTGCTCCTTTATATACGGGGGCAGGGGGCACCTCTAGACACACAAGTTGATCTTTGTGATCGTTCTCTTAGCCGTGTGCGATGCCCCCCTCCACCATAATCCTCGATAATATTGTAGCAGTGCTTAGGCGAAGCCCTGCGATGGTATAACATCAAAATCGTCACCACGCCGTCATGCTGAGGAACTCTTCCCCGACACTTTGCTGGATCGGAGTCCGGGGATCGTCATCGAGCTGAACGTGTGCTAGAACTCGGAGGTGCCGTAGTTTCGGTGCTTGATCGGTCGGGCCGTGAAGACGTACGACTACATCAACCACGTTGTGCTAACGCTTCCGCTTCCGGTCTATGAGGGTACGTAGACAACACTCTCCCCTCTTGTTGCTATGCATCACCATGATCTTGCGTGTGCGTAGGAAAATTTTGACATTACTACGTTACCCAACACCTTGTACATGATGGTGTTGTACGATCGAGCCCGTGTGGGCCCCACCACGAAAACTTCGGATGAAATATCTATCATATGTTTGTTCCAGCTTATTTTGCAAGCCAATCCTTTGTTTTGTTTTTGAGTTGTGGTATTCGACTTGCTTGGAAGTCAAATGTGGATTCCATACCTTCCTAAGTGGTGTTCTCACACTCCTATGTGAATACTAATCCTTCTCGATCATCGAGTTTGTCTTGTTAATCCTTTTTCAACCGGTGTGTTTCTCTTCAAGTGGATCCGATCATTTCAACATCAGCAAGATCAATTATCATTTCTTCTCAACGGTGTTTGTTTCATCTGTCCCAAGTTGCCTTTGTTTTCCCACCCTCCCACCCTTTTTCTTCGAGGACTCAGATTTCTAAATCAACTGTCCATTTTATTCATGTGAAGCCTCTTCATCCTTTTCTTTCAAGTTTCGATCCGGTGATTTATCGTGCAGTTGCTAAGGAAGCTTCAAGTTCGTCAGTCTTCATTCTTTTCTTCTCCGGTGGATCCAATTCAAGCTTTATTGATCATATCCCTTTTCCTCGTTTCAAATGCTTTCTCATGCGAGTGCACCTCTTAATCATCCAGTCCTCGCTATTCATTTGTTTCGGAGTGCTGAAGATATCTCAGAAGGCTCGTCTTGTCATTCAAGATCCGTTCAACCTATTTCGAGGTTGTTATCTCATTCAAGCCATTTAATTCAACCGGTGCTATCTCCTTTTCAATTAATCATTCAATGGTGTTTCTTTTGAGTAGGCCCTAACCCACAAGTCTTTTCCTAGGATCTTACCTAACTCTTCTAATTTTATCGAAGCTATTCTCAAGTCTTTCAAAGTTTGACGTAAGAATGATTTATCATCATTCAAATGTCTTTCTCCAAGATCGGTCAAATTCTTTTCATCGTTGGCTCAACCTTTCCAATTTTCTTTCAGGAGTGCCTCAAAAATTCTCAGTGGTGGTTCTCATCATCATTCTCAACATTTGAAGACCGAGAAGAGTTTCTCTTCAATCATATCCGCTCTCGTGAAGATTCTCAGTTCTAGCTTGATGCCATCCTCTCATAATTGTTTGTGACAATTCTTTTCACCCATCCGAAGCATTTCAAGAGTCTTTTTAGTTTGATTCTCCGAAGGCCATCATTTCGGGATTATTCATTCTCAGCTTTCAGCTATTGTTCTCCAAATCTTACTGGTGCATCATTCAAATATTCTATAATCAGATTGTGATCTCTTTGTTTTCATATATTTATATCCCCTCAAGTATCTTCAGTCGTTTTTCAATTCTCCCCGGTGAATTGTGCCTTTGCTACGTTCATTTTCAATTCTTACGGTGGTCATTCGAGATTTCTCTTCCTTCGTTTATCATATCAATTTATCGGTTGTTTCACTCATACCGGTGATTCGCAGAAGACCTTTCTCAAGTTTGCGCTATATCTCTATTAATCCTTTCTACGAGAGTAAGTAGTATGCCAAATCCGTTGCTTGTCATTAATTTAAATTGGTGAAGGATACGCATAACATAATTCTTATTCTTGCTTCATCTAAATGATGGATTCATTCTTCCGGAGTTTGTTCATGATGAATAAATTCTTGATTTCAATTGTTTCATCTTTAATTTCTCGGAGTTCCAAGCTCTCGCAATTACAACACCACGGAGATCCATCTAAATCATTGCAAGGATTCACCTTGTGTTTTCAACTTCTCTTTCTTTTTGTTTGATCATTATTTCATTATCGGAGTTCTTCATGGAGGCTCTACATGGTGGTTCATCAAGGTTTTAATTCGTTCTTGAAGTGTTCGCTAAGAGGAGCTCAAGCATTCTTCATCTTGCATTCCGAAGTGCAATTCTTTCAAATCTCATCTTTTGAGGTGGTGTTATGTCATTGTTCATAATTTCCCTTCGTGTTTCATGGAGCACAAGTTTTTCAAGAGTGACACATCTAAAACCATCATTTTCTCCTCGCTCAAGACATCTTTTCAACCAATCTTTCTCTTCTTTGGAGTTATCTTGGGTTATATTTCACCTTAAGCCTTCCCTAAGGATTGTTGCTATTATGGTGCTTATAAATGACCCAAGTTATTCATTTATCCTCCCGGTGAAATAGTTTTCTCGTCTCCTTGTTGACCTCAATCCAATCTATCGTTTCCGTTAGTGGCGAAATTTCACCTCATAGTTTTCGGATGTCTTCCATAAGTCCACACCAAGCTTATGTTTTCGTTGTTGGTTTTCCAACAACTCCGTTCGACCCTTCTTCTAAGGATGCCTTTTCAAGCTCTTTTGTGACAGAAGTTGGCATTTCTTCTTCATTCTTTTATTTCAATGATCCATCTTCTATTCTCTCTTCCGGAGGCATTGTGATGTTGTTGCTATTTTCACCCATCATCTCGTTTGGTCAAAGATCATGTTCTTTTCGTGCTTATCCATTTAACAGGAGTGTCATGTCCTTCATTCAAGTTCTCTCATCCTATCAAGTTTTTCATCTCTTTTCAACCGGAGTGCTCTCTGAAGTTTTTCTTACCCCTTGTGCCATTCGTTGAATTGTTTCGGAGGCGGTGTGTTGTTGATTTCATCAAGTATCCTCTCATCTTGTCAAGTTCTTGTCAATTCCTTCCATTTTCAGTCGAAGTGCTGCCAAAATTATATCATCCTTTTTCCTCCTCTATCTTGTTTTAATTGGAGTGTTGTGGCTATCACTCCTCTTTTAACCGGAGTCTCATCCAAGTGCTTTCATTTTGCCAAGCTCATATTCTTTACCTTCCATTTCCAACCGGAGTGTTGTCGTAATTAATCGTTATTGTTCCTTGTACATCTCGTTTCAACCAGGGTTCTTGCATGTACTTCTTGTCCATTGCAACCCTTTTCTATGCCTTTTAACCTACAAGGCTCTAGTAATGTCCCTTGTTCCTCTTTTTCTAACGGAGTGTTTTCAACTTTGTTCATCTTCATTGTATTTTTCTTTCAATTTGTTCAACCTCTCAAGGTTCGTGGTTTCACTCATTTGTCAAAGAAGCAACTTAGTTTTACCTCTTCTCTTCCTCTTCCATTTCTCTCCGGTGCCATCCTAGATCTCGGGACAAGATCCTCTCATAGTGGTGGAGTGTTGTGACGCCCCGAGACCGTTGCGTCAGGTGTCTTCCAGTTATTCGTTGTTGTTGCCTTGTCTTTTGCTTGCGTGTCGCATCTTGCCATGTCATCATCCGCATTGCATCATCATGTTTTTTGAAACTTGCATCCGTCCGGGCTCCCCTAGTTCCGTCCATTGTCCGTTCTGAGTCCAGTCACACTCGCACGCGCCCGTGGCATGTCCGAAATTTTATTTTATAAGTGGTCGGGAAATGTTCTCGGAATGGGATGAAAGTTGGCATGTGGTGTTGTTTTGTTGTCAGTAGGTCGCCCGCCAAGTTTCATCGCATTCGGAGTTCTTCTGATGCCCCAACGGATAACTATAGCGGCATTATAGTCGGTCCAACGTCGGACGTTTTTGGTCTTCGGAAACAGTCGCCGGGTCTCTTTTCTCTTCTCTCAGCCCAAGACTTTCTGCACAGCCCACTACCTACCGCCAGGCCCAACCTAACCTCTCTCGTCAGCCCGCGGCCCTCCTCGCGCGCGCATCCGAAAATTGTCCCGGACCCGACCCGAGCAGTCGTCACCGTTGTGTCCGGATTATCCCCAAACATCTACAAAACGTCTTCATTTTCTTATTAGGACTTCCTAGCCTATTTATCCGGGATCGTCCGTTTAAGATTGGAGGGACCAAATTGAAGGAAATATGCCCTAGAGGCAAAAATAAAGTTATTATTTATTTCCTTATATCATGATAAATGTTTATTATTCATGCTAGAATTGTATTAACCGGAAACATAATACATGTGTGAATACATAGACAAACAGAGTGTCACTAGTATGCCTCTACTTGACTAGCTCGTTAATCGAAGATGGTTATGTTTCCTAACCATAAACAAAAGAGTTGTTATTTGATTAACGGGATCACATCATTAGGAGAATGATGTGATTGACATGACCCATTCCATTAGCTTAGCACCCGATCGTTTAGTATGTTGCTATTGCTTTCTTCATGACTTATACATGTTCCTATGACTATGAGATTATGCAACTCCCGTTTGCCGGAGGAACACTTTGTGTGCTACCAAACGTCACAACGTAACTGGGTGATTATAAAGGAGCTCTACAGGTGTCTCCAAAGGTACATGCTGGGTTGGCGTATTTCGATATTAGGATTTGTCACTCCGATTGTCGGAGAGGAATCTCTGGGCCCTCTCAGTAATGCACATCACATAAGCCTTGCAAGCATTGCAACTAATGAGTTAGTTGTGAGATGATGTATTACGGAACGAGTAAAGAGACTTGCCGGTAATGAGATTGAACTAGGTATTAAGATACCGATGATCGAATCTCGGGCAAGTAACATACCGATGACAAAGGGAACAACGTATGTTGTTATGCGGTCTAACCAATAAAGATCTTCGTAGAATATGTGGGAGCCAATATGAGCATCCAGGTTCCGCTATTGGTTATTGACTGGAGATGTGTCTCGGTCATGTCTACATTGTTCTCGAACCCATAGGGTCCGCACGCTTAAGGTTTCAATGACAGTTATATTATGAGTTTATGAGTTTTGATGTACCGAAGGAGTTCAGAGTCCCGGATGAGATCGGGGACATGACGAGGAGTCTCGAAATGGTCGAGGCGTAAAGATCGATATATTGGACGACTATATTCGGACATCGGAAAGGTTCCGAGTGATTCGGGTATTTTTCGGAGTACTAGAGAGTTACGGGAATACGTATTGGGCCTTATTGGGCCATACAGGAAAGAAGAAAAAGGGCCTCATGGGTGGCCGCACCCCTCCCCTTGGTCTGGTCCGAATTGGACTAGGGAAAGGGGGCGCCCCCTTCCTTCCTTCTCCTTTTCCCTTCCTCTTTTCCTATTCCATATGGGAGGTGGAATCCTACTAGGACTAGGGAGTCCTAGTAGGACTCCACACTTGGCGCGCCCCCTCCTCGGGCCGGCCTCCTCCTCCCTTGCTCCTTTATATACGGGGGCAGGGGGCACCTCTAGACACAAGTTGATCCACGTGATCATATTCTTAGCCGTGTGCGGTGCCCCCTTCCACCATAATCCTCGATAATATTGTAGCGGTGCTTAGGCGAAGCCCTGCGACCGTAGTACATCAAGATCGTCACCACGCCGTCGTGCTAACGGAACTCTTTCCCGACACTTTGCTGGATCGGAGTCCGGGGATCGTCATCGAGCTGAACGTGTGCTAGAACTCGGAGGTGCCGTAGTTTCGGTGCTTGATCGGTCGGGCCGTGATGACGTACGACTACATCAACCGCGTTGTGCTAACGCTTCCACTGTCAGTCTACAAGGGTACGTAGATCACACTCTCCCCTCTCATTGCTATGCATCACCATGATCTTGCGTGTGTGTAGGATTTTTTTTTCAAATTACTACGTTCCCCAACAGTGGCATCCGAGCCTAGGTTTTATGTGTTGATGTTATATGGACGAGTAGAACACAAGTGAGTTGTGGGCGATATAAGTCATACTACTTACCAGCATGTCATACTTTGGTTCGGCGGTATTGTTGGACGAAGCGGCCCGGACCGACATTACGCGTACGCTTACGCGAGACCGGTTCTCCCGACGTGCTTTGCACAAAGGTGGCTAGCGGGTGGCAGTTTCTCCAACTTTACTTAAATCGAGTGTGGCTATGCCCGGTCCTTGCGAAGGTTAAAACAGCACCAACTTGACAAACTATCATTGTGGTTTTGATGCGTAGGTA
The DNA here is from genome assembly GCF_018294505.1 of Triticum aestivum. Lineage (NCBI taxonomy): Eukaryota > Viridiplantae > Streptophyta > Magnoliopsida > Poales > Poaceae > Triticum > Triticum aestivum. The sequence continues at coordinate 493,242,178 of NC_057794.1, read as the reverse complement.
AGATTGGTTCTTGCTTAAGCCCATAGCAGCCACGTAAAACTTGCAACAACAAACTAGAGGACGTCTAACTTGTTTTTGCAGGGCATGTTGTGATGTGATATGGTCAAGACATGATGCTAAATTTTATTATATGAGATGATCATGTTTTGTAACCGAGTTATCGGCAACTGGCAGGAGCCATATGGTTGTCGCTTTATTGTATGCAATGCAATCGCGCTGTAATGCTTTACTTTATCACTAAGAGGTAGCGATAGTCGTGGAAGGATAAGATTGGCGAGACGACAATGATGCTACGATGGAGATCAAGGTGTCGCGCCGGTGACGATGGTGATCATGACGGTGCTTCGAAGATGGAGATCACAAGCACAAGATGATGGTGGCCATATCATATCACTTATATTTATTGCATGTGATGTTTATCTTTTATGCATCTTATCTTGCTTTGATTGATGGTAGAATTATAAGATGATCTCTCACTAATTATCAAGAAGTGTTCTACCTGAGTATGCACCATTGCGAAAGTTCTTCGTGCTGAGACACCACGTGATGATCGGGTGTGATAGGCTCCACGTTCAAATACAATGGGTGCAAAACAGTTGCACACGCAGAATACTCAGGTTATACTTGATGAGCCAAGCATATACAGATATGGCCTCGGAACACGGAGACCGAAAGGTCGAGCGTGAATCATATAGCAGATATGATCAACATAGCGATGTTCACCAATGAAACTACTCCATCTCACGTGATGATCGGACATGGGTTAGTTGATTTGGATCACGTAATCACTTAGAGGATTAGAGGGATGTCTATAAGTGGGAGTTCTTAAGTAATATGATTAATTGAACTTAAGTTTATCATGAACTTAGTCCTGGTAGTATTATGCAAATTATGTTGTAGATCAATAGCTCGCATTGTTGCTTCCCTGTGTTTATTTTGATATGTTCCTAGAGAAAATTGTGTTGAAAGATGTTAGTAGAAATGATGCGGATTGGATCCGTGATCTGAGGTTTATCCTCATTGCTGCACAGAAGAATTATGTCCTTGATGCACCGCTAGGTTACGGACCTATTGCAGGAGCAGATGCAGACGTTATGAACATTTGGATAGCTCAATATGATGACTACTTGATAGTTTAGTGCACCATGCTTAATGGCTTAGAATCGGGACTTCAAAGACGTTTGAACGTCATGGAGCATATGAGATGTTCTAGGAGTTGAAGTTAATATTTCAAGCAAATACCCGAGTTGAGAGATATGAAGTCTCCAACAAGTTCTATAGCTAAAAGATGGAGGAGAATCGCTCAACTAGTGAGCATGTGCTTAGATTGTCTGAGTACTACAATCGCTTGAATCAAGTGGGAGTTAATCTTCCAGATAAGATAGTGATTGACAGAATTCTCTAGTCACCATCACCAAGTTAGTAGAACTTCATGATGAACTATGATATGCAAGGGATAACGGAAACGATTCCCAAGCTCTTCGTAATGCGGAAATTGACGAAGGTAGAAATCGAGAAAAACATCAAGTGTTGATGGTAGACAAGACCACTAGTTTCAAGAAAAGGGCAGAGGGAAGAAGGGGAACTTCTAGAAGAACAACAAGCAAGTTGCTGCTCAAGTGAAGAAGCCCAAGTCTGGTCCTAAGCCTGAGACTAAGTGTTTCTACTGCAAAGGGACTAGTCATTGTAAGCGGAACTACCCCAAGTGATTGGCAGATAAGAAGGATGGCAAAGTGAACATAAGTATATTTGATATACATGTTATTGATGTGTACTTTACTAGTGTTTATAGTAACCCCTCAGTATTTGATACTAGTTCAGTTGCTAAGATTAGTAACTCGAAACGGGAGTTGCAGAATAAACAGAGACTAGTTAAGGGTGAAGTGACGATGTGTATTGGAAGTGGTTCCAAGATTGATATGATCATCATCGCACACTCCCTATACTTTTGGGATTAGTGTTGAACCTGAATAAGTGTTATTTGGTGTTTGCGCTGAGCATGAATATGATTTGATCATGTTATTGTAATACGGTTATTCATTTAAGTAAGAGAATAAATTGTTGTTCTGTTTACATGAATAAAACCTTATATGGTTACACGCCCAATGAAAATAGTTCGTTGGATCTCGATCGTAGTGATACACATAATCATAATATTGAAACCAAAAGATGCAAAGTTAATAATGATAGTGCAACTTATTTGTGGCACTGCTGTTTAGGTCATATTGGTGTAAAGCGCATGAAGAAACTCCATGCTAATGGGTTTTTGGAATCACTTGATTATGAATCAGTTGATGCTTGCGAACCATGCCTCATGGGCAAGATGACTAAAACGCCGTTCTCCGGAACTATGGAGCGAGCAACTGACTTATTGGAAATAATACATACTGATGTATGAGATCCGATGGGTGTAAGGCTCGTGGCGGGTATCATTATTTTTTGACCTTCACAGATGATTTGAGCAGATATGGGTATATCTACTTAATGAAACACAAGTCTGAAATATTTGAAAAGTTCAAAGAATTTCAGAGTGAAGTGGAGAATCATCGTAACAAGAAAATAAAAGTTTCTACGATATGATCGCAGAGGTAAAATATTTGAGTTACGAGTCTGGCCTTCAGTTAAAACAATGTGAAATAGTTTCACTACTCACGCCACCTGGAACACCACAGCATAATGGTGTATCCGAACATCATAACCGTACTTTATTAGATATGGTGCGATCTATGATGTCTCTTACCGATCTACCACTATCGTTTTGGGGTTATGCATTAAAGACAGCTGCATTCACGTTTAAAAGGGCACCATCTAAGTCCGTTGAGACGACACAATCTGAACTGTGGTTTGGCAAGAAACCAAAGTTGTCGTTTCTTAAAGTTTGGGATTGTGATGCTTATATTAAATTTTTTCATCCTGATAAGCTCAAACCCAAATCGGAGAAATATGTCTTCATAGGATACCCAAAGGAGACTATTGGGTACACCTTCTATCACAGATCCGAAGGCAAGACATTCGTTGCTAAGAATGGATCCTTTCTAGAGAAGGAGTTTCTCTTGAAAGAAGTGAGTGGGATGAAAGTAGAACTTGATAAGGTAATTGTACCTTCTCCCTTATTGAAAAGTAGTTCATCACAAGAAATCTGTTCTTGTGACTACTACACCAATTAGTGAGTAAGACTAATGATGATGATCATGTAACTTCAGATCAAGTTAATACCGAATCTCGTAGGTAAACCAGAGTGAGATCCGCACCAAAGTGGTACGATAATCCTGTTCTGGAAGTCATGTTACTAGACCATGACAAACTTGCGAACTATGAGGAAGCGATGATGAGCCTAGATTCCGCGAAATGGCTTGAGGCCATGAAATCTGAGATGAGATCCATGTATGAGAACAAAGTATGGACTTTGATTGACTTGCCCAATGATCGGCGAGCCATTGAGATTAAATGGATCTTCAAGAGGAAGACGGACGCTGATAGTAGTGTTACTATCTACAAAGCTAGAATTGTCGCAAAAAGGTTTTCGACAAGTTCAAGGTGTTGACTATGATGAGAGTTTCTCACTCGTATCTATGCTTAAGTCTGTCCGAATCATGTTAGCAATTGCCGCATTTTATGAAATCCAGCAAATGGATGTCAAAACTGCATTCCTGAATGGATTTCTGGAAGAAGAGTTGTTTATGATGTAGTCGGAAGGTTTTGTCGATCCAAAAGGAGCTAACAAAGTGTGCAAGCTCCAGCGATCCATTTATGGACTGGTGCAAGCCTCTCGGAGTTGGAATAAACGCTTTGATAGTATGATCAAAGCATATAGTTTTATACAGACTTGCGGTGAAGCCTGTATTTACAAGAAAGTGAGTGGGAGCACTACATCATTTCTGATAAGTATATGTGAATGACATATTGTTGATCGGAAATAATGTAGAATTATTCTGCAAAGCATAAAGGAGTGTTTTTAAAGAAGTTTTTCAAAGAAAGACCTCGGTGAAGCTGCTTACATATTAAGCATCAAAATCTATAGAGATAGATCAAGACGCTTGATAAGTTTTTTCAATGAGTACATACCTTGACAATATTTTGAAGTAGTTAAAAAATGGAACAGTCAAAGAAAGAGTTCTTGGCTGTGTTACAAGGTATGAAATTGAGTAAGACTCAATGCCCGACCATGGCAGAATATAGAAAGAGAATAAAAGTCATTCCCTATGCCTCAGCCATAGGTTCTATAAAGTATGCCATGATGTGTACCAGATCTATTGTATACCCTACACTGTGTTAAGCAAGGGAGTACAATAGTGATCTAAGAGTAGATCACTGGACATTGGTCAAAATTATCCTTAGTGGAATAAGGAAATATTTCTCGATTATGGAGGTGACAAAAGGTTCGTCGTAAAAAGTTACGTCGATGCAAGTTTTGACACAGATCTGGATGACTCTAAGTCTCGATCTAGATACATATTGAAAGTGGGAGCAATTAGCTAGAGTAGCTCCGTGCAGAGCATTGCAGACATATAATTCGCAAAATACTTACGGATCTGTATGTGACAGACCCGTTGACTAAAATTATCTCATAAGCAAAACATGATCACACCATAGTACTCTTTTGGTGTTAATCACATAAATGATGTGAACTAGATTATTGACTCTAGTAAACCCTTTGGGTATAGGTCACATGACGATGTGAACTATGGGTGTTAATCACATGGTGATGTGACCTCTTAGTGTTGAATCACATGGCGATGTGAACTAGATTATTGACTCTAGTGCAAGTGGGAGACTGAAGGAAATATGCCCTAGAGGCAATAATAAAGTTATTATTTATTTCCTTATATCATGATAAATGTTTATTATTCATGCTAGAATTGTATTAACCGGAAACATAATACATGTGTGAATACATAGACAAACAGAGTGTCACTAGTATGCCTCTACTTGACTAGCTCATTATTCGAAGATGGTTATGTTTCCTAACCATAAACAAAAGAGTTGTTATTTGATTAACGGGATCACATCATTAGGAGAATGATGTGATTGACATGACCCATTCCATTAGCTTAGCACCCGATCGTTTAGTATGTTGCTATTGCTTTCTTCATGACTTATACATGTTCCTATGACTGAGATTATGCAACTCCCGTTTGCCGGAGGAACACTTTGTGTGCTACCAAACGTCACAACATAACTGGGTGATTATAAAGGAGCTCTACAGGTGTCTCCAAAGGTACATGCTGGGTTGGCGTATTTTGAGATTAGGATTTGTCACTTCGATTGTCGGAGAGGTATCTCTGGGCCCTCTTGGTAATGCACATCACATAAGCCTTGCAAGCATTGCAACTAATGAGTTAGTTGTGAGATGATGTATTACGGAACGAGTAAAGAGACTTGCCGGTAACGAGATTGAACTAGGTATTAAGATACCAACGATCAAATCTCGGGCAAGTAACATACCGATGACAAAGGGAGCAACGTATGTTGTTATGTGGTCTGACCGATAAAGATCTTCGTAGAATATGTGGGAGCCAATATGAGCATCCAGGTTCCGCTATTGGTTATTGACTAGAGACGTGTCTCAGTCATGTCTACATTGTTCTCGAACCCGTAGGGTCCGCACGCTTAAGGTTTCAATGACAATTATATTATGAGTTTATGAGTTTTGATGTACCGAAGGAGTTCGGAGTACCGGATGAGATCGGGGACATGACGAGGAGTCTCAAAATGATCGAGACGTAAAGATCGATATATTGGACGACTATATTCGGACATCGGAAAGGTTCCGAGTGATTCGGGTATTTTTCCGAGTACCGAAGAGTTACGGGAATACGTATTGGGTCTTATTGGGCCATACGGGAAAGAAGAAAAAGGGCCTCAAGGGTGGCCGCACCCTTCCCCTTGGTCTGGTCCGAATTGGACTAGGGAAAGGGGGCGCCCCCTTCCTTCCTTCTCCTTTTCCCTTCCTCTTTTCCTATTCCATATGGGAGGTGGAATCCTACTAGGACTAGGGAGTCCTAGTAGGACTCCACACTTGGCGCGCCCCCTCCTAGGGCTGGCCTCCTCCTCCCTTGCTCCTTTATATACGGGGGCAGGGGGCACCTCTAGACACAAGTTGATCCACGTGATCATATTCTTAGCCGTGTGCGGTGCCCCCTTCCACCATAATCCTCGATAATATTGTAGCGGTGCTTAGGCGAAGCCCTGCGACGGTAGTACATCAAGATCGTCACCACGCCGTCGTGCTAACGGAACTCTTCCCCGACACTTTGCTGGATCGGAGTCCGAGGATCGTCATCGAGCTGAACGTGTGCTAGGACTCGGAGGTGCCGTAGTTTCGGTGCTTGATCGGTCGGGCCGTGATGACGTATGACTACATCAACCGCGTTGTGCTAATGCTTCCGCTGTCGGTCTACAAGGGTACGTAGATCACACTATCCCCTCTCGTTGCTATGCATCACCATGATCTTGCGTGTGCGTAGGAATTTTTTTGAAATTACTACGTTCCCCAACGCAAATGTCCCTATCCAAAATCCTTTTGCTATATATATCAGACCAAACCCCAAATACTAGGTCATTTGCCCCCCTCAGCCGCCGCCATACTCCAAATCCCCTCGGGATCCATCCCCTCGGTCGCCGCCGCATCCTCCTCATTTTTCTCAGCCAACCAACCAGATCCACTCCTGTTTTTCCTTGAGATCCACCTCCACCTTCCCACCGCAGCTGACCACCGTCCCCTTTGTTTCCGTGCCCGACCAAGCCCCGGCCTCCCCGATTAGCCTCTGCTTCGAGCTCGCACACCTAGCCGCCAGCCGCTGCCAAAACTCCTCCTTCCCCGAAGCTCCTCCTCTGCTTCTCCTCGAACCAGTAGCAGCAGCGCAGCGCCCAAGCGCTCCTCACCTCGCCGGTGCACCCTGCCTCCACTCCGGCACCAGGAACGAAACCCCCCGCGTCCGGATCTCACCACCGCGTCGCCGTCCAGGGCCCCGTTGGCCTCCCCTTTCTTCTACTGCGGGAAGAGGATGACGCATCCAGCGAGCGCCCGCTCGTCCCAGCCGCGTCCCTCAGAAGCTCGCCGCCACGGAGCTTCTCCGGCCTCTCCTCCGCTCCGTCCCAGGCCTCCGGCGGCCTTGTCGTCGTCGTCGCCTAGGTGAGCAGACGGTCCACCGCGACCTTGCCTCTGCCTCCTCCTCTCCACGTCCTGATTGGCAGCCATGTCTTTGCCCCACAGGAGCTCGTCCGTTTTCCCAAGGGCTCCACCGACCGCGTCCTTCGACGGAGTCCACGATGTCCAGCTCGTTCCACCTCCCGCAGGCCTCCCCGTCGCTTGCCGGAACCCCAGGCTAGCTGCCACCGTCATGTCCTATTTCTGCTCCTCCCGCTCGTCTCTGTGCACGAGGAAAACGAGCGAGACGACCAATCGCGTTGACAGTGTCTTCCTCTTCGCTAGGCCCAGCGCGCCTGTCGGTGTCAAAACCGGCGGATCTCGGGTAGGGGGTCCCGAACTGTGCGTCTAGGCCGGATGGTAACAGGAGACAGGGGACACTTTGTTTTACCCAGGTTCGGGCCCTCTCGATGGAGGTAATACCCTACTCCTGCTTGATTAATATTGATGATATGGGTAGTACAAGAGTAGATCTACCATGAGATCAAGGAGGCTAAACCCTAGAAGCTAGCCTATGGTATGATTGTTGTGTATGGAGTTGATTCTCTACGGACTACAACCGTCCGGTTTATATAGACACCGGATAGGGTTAGGGTTACACAGAGTCGGTTACAATGGTAGGAGATCTTGAATATCCGCATCGCCAAGCTTGCCTTCCACGCCAAGGAAAGTCCCATCCAGACACGGGACGAAGTCTTAAATCTTGTATCTTCATAGTCCAGGAGTCTGGCTGAGGTATAGTCCGGCTACCCGAACACCCCCTAATCCAGGACTCCCTCAGTAGCCCCTGAACCAGGCTTCAATGACGACGAGTCCGGCATGCAAATTGTCTTCGGCATTGCAAGGCGGGTTCCTCCTCCCAGTCCTTCATAGAAGATTTGTAAACACCAAGAGTAGTGTCCGGTTCTGCAAAATAAGTTTCCACATATTGCCATAGAGAGAATAATATTGACACAAATCAAATCTGCTGACGTATTCCGCAGTGCGCTACCACACTACAGCCAAGTCCTTTACTCGAATCGTTTTTACTTTTCCACCTCAGCATGTTTTGCGAGGCGGTTTCCTTGGCACGTCTTGTCAAAGCAGAGATCGTGTGCCCTTTTTACGGGATTCTCATCAATACGGACGTGGGTAACCCTAACCGCGCCATTTACCATGGCGCTTGGGAGGCAAGCGAGTTTTATTAGGTAGGTGGGGACGCGTAGTTGCGTCCGCCCATATAAGGGGATAAGAATCCACCCTTTCACCTACGCCTTCTTCCTCCTTTACCTATTTTCCGCGCACTCGAGCTCCAGCGCCCAAGTCCGCATTTCCCAGCTCTAACGCCGGAATGTATCTGAGCTCCAACGCCGGACTATGTATCTGAGCTCCAACGCCGGACTGTATCCGAGGTGTCGTAAATCACCTTGGTTCAAAGAAGTTTTGAAGGAGTTTAGCCGAGCTTAATGCCGGAAATGCCCTCTATGGAGCCAGCCACTAGCGCCCGAGCTTTATGCCGGGCTGCTTCCGAGGTGGTGCACCACCCCGAATGTGGGCCGATTTTTGTGAATATTATTTTTTCTTGACGCAATTTATTCTCTGCCAAGATATATAGCCAGTAGCCCTCACGGTGTGCATCGGTCTAAAACCCGAGATGCATATGAAGGATGACATAGGACCGCTGATCCCAGTAGCCGCTGAGACTCAGGTTGATTTGCAAAATCGGCCTGAGGATCAAGTCCTAGCTCGGCAGAATACTTCGGGACACAAAAGTGGCGTGCTCAGTCCTCGAGACTCAGGTTGGCTGCGGCCGACCAACCTGAGGATCAAAATCTCCTCGGAAACTATATTGCACATAAAATTTTCTGCATTGGACAAGCAATGCAGTAGCCCCCGAGACACTGGTCGGGTGGCAACACCAGATCAGGGGATTGATGTGCCCCTTTAATATTTGTAAATAATAAGCCCGAAGCCCAGTAGCCCCCGAGCCTTAATGCGGGCACGGGTGGCCGAATTAAGGATCAATATCCATAGTAAAATCACAAATTATGTGTAATGACTCTATGTATCAAAGTACTTTACGTCATTAATGCTCAGATCCGCATTGTACAAAACTTTGTTGACCGACCATCGGCTTCCACCTCCTTGGCCAGTAGCCGAGGAGTGTTTGTCCTACTTTATAAAGCCTTTATGAGGGCAAAGATTTACGACAAACAAGGCAATCTGGCCACACGGTTTTATAAACAAAGGTACGCAGAGAGATATGTTATATTACTGTTTAACAGAAGAAATGTCTTCCAAAGAAAATAGTCCCGCTATCGGTTCCTTTCTTTGTGTTATCATGCTAAGCATGATCATTAAACCTCAGCTCTAATGTAAGAGCAAAATATCGAGGATTTAGTTTGGGAGGCCAGTTAATAGCCCCCGGTAGTGTTCGGCGACAGTCGAGGTCAAGCCGTAAACACTTCGGCCAATGTTATGAATGGCCCGTCATAGTCATCGGATCGCTGACCAGTTTACGCTTATCGTGACAGTCAGTTTTCGGCTTTCTCCACTAAGGTGCTTAACCATGTGACCTGGAAGCAAAATCGCAGTGGTTCTCCCTTTGCACGCCTAGCCGAACAAATCGGAACGTAGGAAGCAAGTGCAGGAGCCGGGCAACCCAACTATTGACCGAAGACACAATTCGAAACCGATGCATATATAGCAATATCTGAGAATGTTTTTGACGAATCCCTAAAGGTGTCCGGCGTTGCACTGTGAGACTAATGCTGGAAAAGCACAAATAGTTTAAAAGTGCCAAAAAGCTTGGAAAACCAAGAAACGTCAGTAAAAACATGACGTCCGAACAATATTAAGTGTTTGGTGCCAATCCGAAAGTTGGTCTTAGAAAAAAGAAGTGCTTCTGTCGTGCTTTAACATGATACATCCCATCTCAAGACTTCGAGCGGGTCAGCCTACGGCTTCAACCTCCTATCCCGAGGGCGGAGTACTTCTCATCAGGCCAGTTTAGCAAACTAAACTATAGAGGCTTTGAGAGAGAAATTAGGCTCCCTGTCTAGTGACCGCACACTCGTGTCGACAAAAGAAGTGATAAATAATAATAAAACTTTGCAACGACTAAGAAGAAGAACACTTATTATAAAACGGCTCAAATAAACTTAAGAGCTCCCAAGTGACTTGGGTAGAAGAATGATTGCATGTACCGAAGTACTTATATCATATCTATGTTCAACCGAACTTTAAACGCGTCTTAACCGACCGCCAGCTTCTCCCTCATCGGTCAAGGACCGAAAAGTGTTATGTACTCCATCGGTCGAGAATATCGACAGTGTTTCCAATAACCAGGCAATCAGGCCATAAGGCTGTAACAGACAAAGCGCGCTCAGGGAACTTATGCTATATTACCGTGAAGTGTAAGAAGCATCTTCGAAGAAAATAGTACCCCCACCGATACCTTTCTTTGGTGCTCATTGTTATTATGAGACTTGTGCAATAGATTTTTGTACTCATGAGTTCCGTTGTGTGCCGACCATCATTGAATAACTATAAGAGTGCTAGCTTTCGGCTTCACCCAGTCTGAGGTCCGGCTCGGGCGACCCGATCATGACAATCGCAGAGGTGCTCCCTTTACTCCCTAGCCGAACAATCGGGAACGTAGGGGTAAACACAGAAGCGAGGCAACCCAGCTTGCAAATCGCTTAAGTCAATATGGTGCATATTGTGGCATAATACACGAACAAGGAAAGAAGCCGTACAAGTATAATCATATGCAAGAGGAAAAGCTTCATAAAGGAAGCCCCCAAGTGAATTGGGTCCTTGAATTTGTGTGTCACAAACAAAGTTTGGACAAGAAAAAAAATTACAAGCAACTTTTTTCCAAAAATGTATAATGCTTGGTCGAACCGAACACAAGTTAGAAATTTAAAACTTTGAGCATGAAGGCAACTTAGCTGGTTAATGTGTTCGGTATTGATGACGCGGTCCGAGCTTGATGCGGGACAAGGTGCCATCCCCCAAGCCGGTCCCGAGGTGGCGGAGCAAAGAGCTCGGCACTCCGAAGTGGTGACATAGCACGGTCAATGCAGGCTGGCAGAGTGATGCCGAAGTCCCCGGCATGGGGTAATGAAGTGTTGACGAAGCCCCCCGTCCAGCCGAGGTGACGCCAAAGGCTATAGTCTGGCTGGATCATTTTCCTGTGCCACATAAAATAGTGCAAACCGGAGATAATAGTAATAATAATAAAAAATCGTTGCATAATCAATAATTTATGCAAAGTGAGTAGTAAAAGAAATATGGCCTGGCGCCGAAGTCAATGTCGATGCAGGGTGTCGGCGTGATGCGATAAGGGCGTGGCAAAGCCTGAATTCACAGGTCGGTCCGAGTTTCGGATGCGGCATTCGCCGGACTATGTACGGAGACTGACCGGACCACCATGCGACCGTCGTTAATGCGGCCACCATTTGATAGACCTGTGTACATATGATGGACAAACTAGAGTAATAATTCCTTGGGGAAAATTGAACCCAAACAAGCAAAAAATACTAGGATTAATAGCACCTGGTTTATTTGTTGTAGCAATCCGAAGGAAGGTGATTTCCAAAATTGGTACTCGATCCGCACACCCGTTACCGGAGTAGGTTACTGAAGAGATGATGAAGCCCCCGGTCCAGCCGAGATGTCGAAGTCGGTCGGCATAATGGACACCGGCTCGGAGGATCAATAGTGCGGCCCTGCCGATGCAGGTCGTGATGTGGTCAATGCCGGCTTGATGAAGTGACCGTGCAGCGATGCCGGTGTGCCCGCTTCGTGTAACCCGTGGGGCGGTGATGTTGGTGATGATTTATTCTTTGCGATGCCGAACTGTTGTTTAGCTTGCCGAGGTGATGATCCGAAGAAGTTGAGCTCGGCTCAATAAAGTGATGACGTGTCTAGCGCAGGTCGGCAGCCGTGGAGCAATATTGCCGGACTGGTTTGACACCAGCATGATATGGAAGATCATCTTCAAAAGATTTTCAAATTAGTGGGATGTGTTCGGAAACAAAACACAACACCCCATACAAAACTTCCTTCAAAAGGGGTGTCCGAAATCCTGTTCATAAAAAAGATGAACTCGGGTCGGATTCGTTTTTGCGCAGAAAACAGATCCGAAAAGTGATGCACTAATCGGAAGGTTCCCGGAGTTTGGACGGTCGGATCAAGCCGAAATTTTGACAGGTGGTAGATATAGGAATTCCGCAGCCGATCGACGGTTGGATCTTCCAAAGGACGTCCGAGCTAGAAGCTGGACACCACGCCCTAAACTCATCCAAATTCCCGTCCAGATTTGACAGGGCTCCGATATATCGTGGATTGCCAGAGATTCCTCCATCAGAACTCGACGAAATTTTCCAGGGTTGTTGTAGACTCAATTCCGCACAATTCTACCAAAGCGATCGTCAAAGCGATACTCAAGGAGGTGGTGGTGGCAGATACGAGTTCGCTGTCCAGAAAAACAGCACGGTCGCTTGAGGGCAATGTTGACGTTGAGCCCCCGAGCTCCATAGATGATTCCTCCGTGATCTTGATAGAGATCGGAGTTGATGTTTGATGAAGGCCCTCGTCCGAACATGGTGATCCGAACACGGGGCGCAATTCTTGGTCGAACCAAGGTGACCAGTCGAGCTGGTGACGAAGATGCCGAAGTCGCAGTTGATCTGCAGGCGAGCCATCGATCCTTTTGTCGATCACACAGCAGAACTCTCAATGAAAGCACCAATGTCGGTGTCAAAATCGGCGGATCTCGAGTAGGGGGTCCCGAACTGTGCGTCTAGGCCGGATGGTAACAGGAGACAAGGGACACTTTGTTTTACCCAGGTTCGGGCCCTCTCGATGGAGGTAATCCCCTACTCCTGCTTGATTAATATTGATGATATGGGTAGTACAAGAGTAGATCTACCACGAGATCAAGGAGGCTAAACCCTAGAAGCTAGCCTATGGTATGATTGTTGTGTATGGAGTTGATTCTCTACGGACTACAACCCTCCGGTTTATATAGACACCGGATAGGGTTAGGGTTACACAGAGTCGGTTACAATGGTAGGAGATCTTGAATATCCGCATCGCCAAGCTTGCCTTCCACGCCAAGGAAAGTCCCATCCGGACACGGGACGAAGTCTTAAATCCTGTATCTTCATAGTCCAGGAGTCCGGCTGAAGATATAGTCCGGCTACCCGAACACCCCCTAATCGAGGACTCCCTCAGCGCCCCTATCCCCTTGTTGTGGGCCTTGGCCCAGGGTGAGCTCCCCATAGCCTCCTCTCTGTTCGGCCCTGATCCAGTTTCAGCCCAGTAGTGTTTTTTTCAGTCTATGCGATTTTAGCTTTTCCCAGGTTTTGCTGTTTTACAGAAAACCCCTTGTAGATCATGCATATAATAACTTAATAACCGTGCATTATATTAAAATGATTTATATATGAAAGTTCCTTAGAATCTTGTCTAGTTTCACAATATCCAACTTTCATGCATGTTTGAGATGGTTAAATTGTTGTTTGCACTTGTTTTGCTATATGCCATGTTAACATGATTTATTTCATAACTAATTAACCGTAACTCGGTTTTAAATAAACTTTATATGTAAATGGGGTAGAAAAATGTCTAGTTTAACATGGTGGCTTTACTTTGCATTTTTAACGACCCTAAAATTGTGTTTAGGGCAGAACAGTACCAAACCTTAAAATATGCACATGAGGAGTTTCCGGACTTGTTGTTTGTTGTTCCGGCCTCATTTAAACTTGCCTAGTTAGGTAGTTTTATTACGTTTCACCCTCTTGCCATGTTAATCAACATTTAATCTTGTTGGGTACATAAACGAGAGAGAACTAAATAAGTCATGTGGTGTTTTCTTCAATATGCAACTCCGTTGCATATTGAGCTCCACTTAATTTGTAGTGTTGTTTATTGCACTTTGCCATGCCATGCTTCATTAAACCGGACATGCATCATACTTGGTTGTGCATCATGCCTTGGTTATGTGATGGTTGTTTACTATGTTGTTTGCTTCTTTCCGGTGTTGCTTCTTCAGGTTGGTTCCGATAACGTCGCGTTTGTGAGGATCCGTTCGACTACGTCCGTTTGTCTTCTTCATGAACTTGTTCTTCTTCCTTGTGGGATACCAGGCAAGATGACCATACCCTCGAAATCACTTCTATCTTTGTTTGCTAGTTGCTCGCTCTTTTGCTATGCTGTGATACCTACCACTTGCTATATCATGCCTCCCATATTGCCATGTCAAACCTCTAACCCACCTTGTCCTAGCAAACCATTGTTTGGCTATGTTACCGCTTTGCTCAGCCCCTCTTATAGCGTTGCTAGTTGTAGGTGAAGATGAAGTTTGTTCCTTGTTGGAACATGGATATGTTGGGATATCACAATATCTCTTATTTAATTAATGCATCTATATACTTGGTAAAGGGTGGAAGGCTCGACCTTATGCCTAGTGTTTTGTTCCACTCTTGCCGCCCTAATTTCCGTCATACCGATGTTATGTTCCTTGATTTTGCGTTCCTTACGCGGTCAGGTTATAATGGGAACCCCTTGACAGTTTGCTTTGAATAAAACTCCTCCAACAAGGCCGAACCTTGGTTTTACCACTTGCACTAACAACCTACCACCTTCCCTTGGGTTCTGCAGACTCAAGGGTCATCTTTATTTTAACCCCCCCCCCCCCGGGCCAGTGCTTGTCCAAGTGTTGGTCCGAACTAGAGTCCTTTGCAGCGCCACCTCGAGGAAACTTGAGGGCTGGTTTTAGTTGTACGGAGCGCTCATCCGGTGTTGCCCTGAGAACGAGATATATGCAGCTCCTATCTGGATGTTGGCGCATCGGGCGGCTTTGCTGGTCTTGTTTTACCATTGTCGAAATATCTTGTAACCGGGATTCCGAGTCTGATCGGGTCTTCTTGGGAGAAGGAATATCCTTCATTGACCGTGAGAGCTTGTGATGGGCTAAGTTGGGACACCCCTGCAGGGTTTTTGAACTTTCGAAAGCCGTGCCCGCGGTTATGGGCAGATGGGAATTTGTTAATGTCCGGTTGCAGAGAACTTGACACTTAACTTAATTAATATGCATCAACCGCGTGTGTAGCCGTGATGGTCTCTTTCCGGCGGAGTCCGGGAAGTGAACACGGTTCTTGTGTTATGCTTGAACGTAAGTAGTTTCAGGATCACTTCTTGATCATAGTTTCTCAACCGTGCTTTTCCTTCTCTTCTCGCTCTCATTTGCGTAAGTTAGCCATCATATATGCTAGTGCTTGCTGCAGCTCCACCTCACTACCTTTTTTTCCTACCCATAAGCTTAAATAGTCTTGATCCCGAGGGTGTGAGATTGCTGAGTCCCCGTGACTCACAGATACTTCCAAAACCAGCTTGCAGGTGCCGATGATACCAGTGCAGATGCCGCAGCTGAGCTCAAGTGGGAGCTCGATGAAGATCTTGTTCATTGTGTTGTTCCGTTTCCAGTTGATCAGTACTAGAGCCCAGTTGGGGCGATTGGGGATCTGTAGCATTAGGGGTAGTCTTCTTTTATTTTGGTTTCATAGTCGGACCTTGATTGTATCTGGATGATGTAATGCTATATTCATGTATTGTGTGAAGTGGCGATTGTAAGCCAACTATGTACCTCTTTCTTATTCAGTACATGGGATGTGTAAAGATTACCCCTCTTGCAACATTGCCTACAATGCGGTTATGCCTCTAAGTCGTGCTCCGACACATGGGAGATATAGCCGCATCGTGGGTGTTACAGTGAGGCCGCCAAGCCCCAGGACAAGGCCCAGGTGCCACCCCACGCATCGACAACCTTCTGAAAGCGGCTTCATCTCGCAACATGGTCAATAAATAGGATATTCACTTTAGAGCCATGGAAAAGCATGAACATAATCTTCTGTCCTATTCTCCAAGATGGACGGGCCTTCATTATTTGAGACCACCCATGAATAAGTATCTTTTCACCTCCAAGGGGAATTGAGTAGGTCGACATAAACATCATGTTGTGACCAAGCGCAAGTCTGACCCGACCATGGTCAGGCATCTGTATAGGAACAATAGAACTCAGCAGTTCCTGTTTCAAGAAGATCACAGCTGTAAAACTGTGTATAAGCAATAGTTTATGAACAACATATATAACAGAAAACAGCTCGTACCATAAGTTTCTCGACACAGTTGGACATGTTCAACGAGTGCCGCAATGGCATACATATCCCACGTGGCCTTCCACCATTCAAACGCCCCACAAGGACCTCAAGACGATCAATAAAGTGTAGGAACTTGTGGATGTTAATCCAGTCAACTTCAGTGCCATTAGTAACAGCCGAGTTATTACAGAGTAACAAACGAGCAGACTGCTTAACTATCAAAAAACCTACATGTGCCAACAATTATAAGAAAATATTAGTTAGAAGTAGCATCTTCATGAGAGATTCGTTGCTACTTCTAAAGTTAAATTGTGATTAGTTAGACAGAATAGGTGGATTAAGAAGTAATCGAGGCAACAAGAAAGAACCAGATACAAAACTAACATGGATGAACAATTGGAACGACGTCAGGGTGGAAGATCGCAGTGAAGATGAGACCAGGTTCTGCTATTTCCATCAACATTCGTGCGCCAACTTTCAGTCTGTAACACTTGAGAAAGTTTATCCAAGTTCGGCCATAAAAAAGCAGCGATCTTCTTGGTTCATGAACCCAACTCGGAACTTATATCCATGGCTTGTCTTCATTGTGACCATTAAACTAGTGTATTCAGTTATGGCAAGGCCGAGCATCTTGAGTACATGTGTTCTGGCAAAGCAAATAATACACTGCAGGAAAAATAATATGAGAACATAGCATGTTCAAACAACCCCCACCCTCCTGGATAGAAAAGAGGATTCTAGGAACATACTGTGCGTGTTTCAAAATACTGTGTTAGGATGAGAAGGAACAAGTTTGGCGTCTCGCCGAGGGCGCAGAAACCTGTAGGGTACTCTCACTTTGGGCACTGCAAATGAAACACACTAGATTCAGTAGGAAAAAAATGCATCAACGGCGGCGGCTGCCATCCTAGCATTACCTGTGACCAAGGGACTTGGATTTATCGGGGATGGATGAAGAATTCGTACCTGGTTCTCCATGAGAAAACCCTATGCAATCGCCGAGAGGGGGTTTTCTCTGAACAAGCAGACGAGGGAGAAGGGGATTCAGGCCCAGTGAAATATTGTTGCTTCGTCCGTCCAGCTTACTGCTAAAGCTGGAAAGGGGGGGTTGTGATTTGACAGCTCATTGGGCATTACTGCGGCGCTATGACCGGGGTGTGTCTACCGTGAAGTTGTGCACTCTAATTTGTGCATATGGCATGTGGACCCTATTGCCGGTTGCCCCACATATCAGCGAAAGGAAGTAGAAAGACAGGAGTAACTAGTTACACATAAATATATATTTTGACAGAGAGATACTCCCTCTGTAAAGAAATATACAAATCTTTTATATCACAGGCTCACCTTGCTGAGAAATACTCCCTCTGCAATGCAGGGGCATTACAGAGGTTCAGCTGAGAATATAATACTCAGATAAGCTCACAGTTCTGGACTTTGGGCCGCAGACCGACCCTGCATGTTTGGGGGCCCATGTGTTCTACCTCAGCACTTTTCATATTGCAAGCAATCGGTACGGCGCTGGTTTTAGATGCTGTCGCAAGGCGAATACACAAAATTGAATAAAGCACGACAGCTGTTGGAATGAAATTGAACGACAGTTCCTAACCAGCAATCAGAGTTGCAATTCTATCAATGATATACCATGTGATAAATAATACTGTCATACTACTTATACACACAGGACACTTGTTTCACCATGCCAGATTATTACATCAAAATCTCTCGGAGGATAGATCAGTTCGGCAGTTGTGTGCTGCTACTGAAGAATTTCAAAGTTGATTTGGACCAGCTCTCCTTGCCGAGAAAGTTCAATTTTGACATCATCCCCTACCGCAAGATATGATTTAGATTTGAACCTTGACCATCCTTTAGCATGAATCATCATGCGACCATCCTTTATACTTACGGTATATTGAGCAGGTTCATTCACACCAAGGCTGCGCATGGTAAGAGAAACTTGGCCGCGGTCGCCCCGATTGTTGAACGACTCCCTCGTTGCTCTAGGAATTCTCTATTTGCAAACAAGAAGACATACCCAAACAGTTAGATCAACACAGTGAATCATGTGAAACAACATGGAAAGAAAAAAGAACGAAGCACTTGGGCGGCCAATACTTACCAAGAAGGTGGACATGTCGGTTTTTGTAAGGACTTTGGTATATGAAGTGCGAACTGCAGCCCAGTCTGTTGCCGGTGCAACTGCACGGGCCGGAGCAAATGCAAGTGCAAGTGTTGGTGCAGGTGCCGAAGCCGCTGCTGCTGCCGGAGATGGTGCTCCTTATAGAGCTGGTGCCGGTGTCGGAGTAGGTGCCGGTGTCGATGCCCGATCCTCTGGTAGATCAGACTGATCCGCTGACGCGGTCGGTGCCCAATCCTCAGTTGGATCAGACTGAGTTGCTGCCACTGTCAGTGCTAGAGCAACTGCCGGTGCTTGATCTGTGCGAGACAGCAGCGATCGTGTCTGGTCTGCTATGATCAGCTTTCTAACTTGACTAGGATCCATGACCGTGATCCAGTTTTTTCTTCATTTTTTTAAACGCGAGAAGTACTAATTGTGACATTTTTGTTAAACCAAACTGCAGTTCATCATAGGGATTCAGCTTGTACTCAGACAATAGACTGATCCAATTTTTTCCAGTAATATAAGTGATGGACAGTGCCTTTCTTACTGACATGACATAAGAAGTCAAACCTGCAAAAATAGCCATCGTAGAGCAAACCAAACGGTTTATTCTGTGATGAATGTCACATGGCAAAACCTGCATTGTAAAAAATTGCAGGAAAAGAAAGAAAACATGACATTAAATCAATAAGATTTAGACAGTAAATCAATAAGATTTACTTGATGTGACACGAGTGAATCCTCACCAGGAAATAACTATGTTGAAGTACTAAACAGAAGATTGATTGTCCGACTACGCGTGGCATGCAGGGGCCCCGCCTACTCCCACAAGCAGGACAGTCCAAAGGTTGTGACAAATCGTATGGACCGAACATCCATGGGATTGGAAATCTTGGTGGGTGCGATAAACCCTGCAATGCATACATATATTGGAGTGTAACCATAATTGATAAACCGTCCTCACAAAAAATATGATCTGGATACTTCAAAATATACAGACTGAATTGAGTGGACAGACATTAACATAGACTGTTCTCAGGACTGACCACACACCAAAAGCGGCAGTACTAATAAACAATACAGGGTTCACAAACACAAATCAAGTACTGAACAATAGTACTTACTACAAACAAGAAAAGTTGCACTAACTAAACTCTGCAGACTATTTCTTGCCACCAACCTACGGGATGAACCCCGCATAACTAACTAGGCCATGGACTTCGTGTGAGATGTCTACATGCACCATCACCATCTTGTCAACCTTGGAGAAGCTAACAGAGTGGTCTTTCCACAAATAAACATGATGATGAAGACAGGCCGCATCAGATTTGTTAGGAAGCTTTACAAGAACCACACCCTTCGTAATCAAAGGCACAACCAGGAAATTGTTGTGGTCAAGTATAGCCTCGAGAACACGCCTGACAACAATGCTACAGGAAAACACTAGTTCAGGACATGTGGCGACAAGGACACAACAGCTGGATAGTTCAGCAGTAGAACTCATCATCAGGTCTTCCAGTTCACACAACATGACTTTGAGAACTTCATCTCCACCGTGGACCTGGTTCTAATTCAAACAGAAACCTTATTTTATTACTACCTCCATTCAGAAATATAAGATGATTTTCGATATTATACTCCATATATGACTACATATACACACAGAAATGAGTGAACAAAGACACTAGAACATGTCTTCAAAGGCATGAGAGCAGAGGGATTACATGCAATATCCATAACACAAGTTACTGAGGCAAATATACCCTCTTAAAAGGTAGCATTGATGTTCATAAAGTACTCCCTCCGTCCCAAAATTCTTATCTTAGATTTTTCTAGATACAGATGTATCAAGTCACATTTTAGTATTAGATACATCCATATCTAGACAAATCTAAGACAAGAAATTTGGGACAGAGGGAGTAGTTGAAAGAAATCTATAAGAAATCAGTGTTAACCTCTTGCATGTTTTGGTCAAAAGAGGAATTTAGAACCGTCATTTGGCACACTAAAATCACATGCAAGATCACCCAGAAAGTTGTACTACCAGTACTAGTACTGCGTGTTAGATGAAAAAACATGATCAAGATCGAGAATAAGATCGTCAACAAGAGACATTACCTGGACTTGATTAATGAGGGATCCCGAAGAGGGGGGCTTGGACAAGGCGATGGCTTTGAGCTTGTCTGCGGTAGTCTCGGCGGGGTGCTTGCGCTTCTTCGTACCATGAGCCTCAACAGTTTTGGCTAGAGCCATAGACATCACGTCGGTCGGTGCTTCGGCGTCCATCCAAGAGAGGAAGCTGAGAGAGAAGAGTGAAAGGAGGAACGAGATGAGGGAGAAGCGAAGTGAGTGGGGGTTTTCTTCAAGAGAGGAAGCTGAGAGAGAAGAGTGAAATGATGGTTGCTTCGTTCGTCCAACTTACTACTGGAAAGGAGGGGGTTTTGTGATTTGATGGCTCATTGGGCATTACTGCGGCGGTTCGATCGCGGTAGTCTACCGTCACTCTACTATGGAGTAATTTAGTGCATGGCTGGTGGACCCAGGTGCTGGCTATCCCACACGTCAGTGAAAGTGAGTAATTTAGTGCATGGCTGGAGGAGGATCCGCACGGTAGAGCGTGTCCACTGTTTTTCTAAAGAAAAAAATGATTACAGCAAGCGTTTCCACTCTTACGACGGAGGAGTGCGAAACACGGTAGCCACTTGAACATACACAGTGGTCCTACTACTAGGCATGTGCAGTGGTTCATACATCAGTACTACACAATCTTGTTGCTAGTGTAGTAAGATATAACGATAACAAATGATGTTGTGCGCATGTCAACCACTCCTATATATAACATAGTACCGCTTTTTCGACTGTCTGGTCGAGAATGAATGGTGAGATCAATGTTAACAGAACTAGGTCCACAGCGCACGGAGAGTATGGTGCTACAGTACTCCACGAAACATGAACCATATGAAGCACGAATAGTGTTAGGCGGGGTGTATGAAGGGTGCACGGGATGGGAGCAAAAGTTCCCTTCTCGGCCCACTTTTGGGTGTTTGGCAGAGTGCATGAAGGGTGCATGAGTCCACACTAGTAGGTTGACAAAAATACACAAAGAGGAAACAACTATATTGAGATGAGAACGCAACCAAACACACCCACACGCTTTGTGCTATAGTGACTGATCTGCATCGTCTGAGTTTGATCCAACGGTCATGTTGCGCCGAGACATGGACATGCCCATGCAGAGGGCGCCTAAACACCACCGAAGTCCCTCTGCTTCTCGAGGAGCACGATGTTGGTGATGCAGGGTGCAACCGCCCGCAGAGCCCTCTCTTGGTCGACGGGAGCCAGTGTAAGGCACCTCACCTCAGACTCCGTGATCTGCTGCGCTGCCATGGCACCAGGTAGAAGCAATGGGGAGAGGAAGCAAAGGGGGCGAAACGGCTGAAAGGCAATGCAATCTACGGGAAGGCGGAGGGAGCGGGGAATCTTTTGGTTTTCACCACGGTAAAACACCAGTCGACGACTTCTCACATCAGGGAGCAGTGGGTTTTTACAGCCGGAGTCATCGTGACTAATTGCTGCCGCGCCTGCTCCCGTCAATCAAAAAATTAAAAATCCTGCCATGCCTGCTCCCGCCAATCAAAAAATTAAAAATCATGCCGCACCCAAACACCAGAGCAACGCCGCAGTGGATATTTAAATTTGCCTGCCGGCAAGTAGATAAAAAAGGGGTGAAAAAACAAATGTGGCGGTGGCCTAGCTAATCGGTCGAACTAGCCCAACTAGCTAGCCACCGTGCTTCACTGATGTACTCAGCGGGAAAGGTGGTCTTTCGTGATTTGACAACTCATTTACTTGCTTGGGTGCTATGACCGAGGAGGACCCAGAAAACATGCGGTAGGGCATCCCACGTCAGGAAGAATATATGTGTGCACCACCCAGGAGGACCCCGAAACCACGCGGTAGGGTGTGCCACATCTCGGCACGGAGGAAAAATGTGCATGTAAAAATATACTGTATCAGACGTAGTACCTATGGTTCGACCTCGGGACCTAGCCAGACGGTCGAAAACACCCCACTAGCCACACAGCTTCATCATGCAAACGTGGCACGGAGGATAGATGTGGTTAGCTCCGTCTCGACCAGCCACAATGTCTCTTGTTCTAGGCGATTCTTCTATTTTCCAAGCTTTTTTGTTGTTGTCATAACACCACGGCAAGCTAGCGCCGCTCTTCATGTGTGCCATGCAAAGGTTAGACGATGGAGAGAAGAGAGATTGAGATCGCAGACCTGGGACGCACCAGTAAGTGAGACAACGGTCATGCACGTGTTGACAAGGCACTCCCTCTACTCTACTCAATGCAAGTACTGTATAAAATCAAGTTATGGGACAAAGCCAACAACCATTTGTTTTTTCAGGCTATCGACTTACGCTTTGTAGTCCAGGTTGCCAGTTCGAATCTCGTCTTTCAGATTTGTTAGTTTTAGGTCCAAATTTGATTAATGACAAGTGGGACCCCCATGTGTTGTTCCGATATTTCAGTGTAGGATGGTTTTTTTGAACAAACACTTTGCGCAGTTAGACAAGTAACGACACGAGTTACACATTTTTTGCAAGTTTATGAACAAAAATGACAGCGGCATAGAATATCACATCCACCCCGCAGCTTAGATACTATGGTGATACGAGTTTTTACACCGTTGGAAGTGAGATCCAATGGCTTGGGAGTAGTCTTTGTAATTATGCGCAATTTCCAAACTCTCCAAAGGTTTTTTTTGCAAATAAAACATTCAGGCCTCGTGTGTGCCGCTGCATCTTCGATCCAACGGCTCCCCGGTGCTCATATTAGGTGCTCCTCGTAGCTTAATTACCCACTACGGTGATATGAGCATCTAGGTCGTATGATCAGTGATCAGATGGCACATGCGTAGTACTTGTACTTTCTGCGCATTTCCCAAACTCTATCAGCCGTATATTTTCAAAAACATTCAAACCTCCTACTGTGGGCCATTAGATCTCAGTGAACTCGTATCACCATAGAATCTACGATGCGGGAGCACCTCATACTCTCCCGTGCGAGAAAACATAAGGTGCTATCGTAGCTTGGATGCTACGGTGATACGAGCTTGGAGGTCGTTTGATCTGAGATCCAATGGCATCTGAGCAGTCTTTGTGCTTGTAAGCAGTGGCCGAACTCTTTTGGGGCTTTTCTGCAAAAAACCATTCGAACCACAGAGGAGGTGTTGGGTCACAAATCCAACGCCTCTGAAGAGCTTGTATCACCAAAGCATGTAAGGTGTGGTAGCACATGATATTCTTACATACAGGAGAATATGATGTCCTCCTTCATCTTAGATGCTACGGTGATACAAGCTTCGAGGTCGTTGGATATGGGATCAAAGGGCATCTAAGTAGTTTTTGTACAAATTGTGTGCAATTCTCAAACTCATCAAGGTTTCCTACAAAAATATTAAGACACATCATGTGAGCTGCTATATCTCAAATCTACAAGCTCCAAGCAACTCGTATCGGCATATAGCATCTAAGGTATGGGGGCACATGATATTCTCCCGGGGAGGAGGGGTGGGGGTGCACAACCAATCGGTGGTTGGGAGGGTGGGGACAAATATAATCTAAACAACCCTAAACAGATCTCCACAATTTTATCTAAGGTCGAGGGGTTGACCCCTGACAATCATAGCTCCGCCTAAGCATAACATTTGCATGTACTGTAGTACTAGACTTAATATTCATGTTTCAGTTTCATGTTCATTTTAAATATTGAACTGAGGACCATGGATGTCTTACATTTTACTCCCTTCATTCCTAAATATTAGTCTTTTTAGAGGCTTCAAATGGACTGGCACATACGGATGTATATAGACATATTTTAGAGTATAGATTCACTCATTTTGCTCCGTATGTAGTCACTTGTTGAACTCTCTAAAAGACTAATATTTAGGAATAGAAGGGGTATTTTTGAATTCATGTCATACATGCATGGTTTGGAAAAATAGATGAACTTTACTTATTGGATTGTTGTTGTGTTCGTGCGTGTGTGTCTCTGTGTGTGTGTGTGCGTGTGGTCATATGCTTGATACATACAAAGTTTTCTCACCTCCATATTGTTCATCTTTTAAATTTGAATTTGCATTGGAAAACTTACTAGGGATACCATGAAATGTGAAATCCACGTTGAGATCACTATATCACAAACTCACTCTAATTCAACAACTCGTCATAAATCAATTACCACGTTGAGATTAGTATTTGCAAGGAAAATACGGGTATTGTAATACACATAGATTCGTTCGGCAATTTAAAAGGTTCCTTTCTTATTCTCGAATGGTAGGACCCACCGGTGTACCAGCCAGACCTTGGCTCGTGTTGATCCTAAAACCGGGCTCGTGTCCTTCGGTGGCGTGCGTGGTACGCACATTAGGCAACCCCAACCAGTCGAGCCTCAGGGTTTCAAGTCGAAATATCTGGCGGCCAGAATTCTAGACCTAGGAAATTCCCCTCATGTCCCCGGCCATAATGACAACCGATGAACAACGGAGGGATGCTTTAGTAACTAGACAACGTTACCTACCGTGCCGAGCACGGTTCAATTCCCTCAGTCGCCGCTCGTCAAGGTCACCCGTCAACTGCATTGCCTAGTACTACTACTACTACACCAGGATGAGCATAGAATTGAGCCCGTTTGTTCGTGCCTAGTACTTGAGTTAATATATCAGGCAATGCACTGGTACGGAGGGATTATCCTTTTACTCTGCATATATAACTTGTCTGAAGTCTAACTAAGCAAAATGTTTGACCAAATCCTTTCTTAAGAAATACAACAGGACAGATGTATGGCTTGAAAATTTATTGCATGATGCAGGTTATGATATTGTTTCGAATCCTGGATCTTAAATTTCAGAAAATCCAAAAGTGAGCATAAATTCTTGAAACTAAGCATGGTCACGTGATATGGCACAAATATTACTTCATAAATTTTTTCTTCAATTTGAGACAAGCTGCTTATGACAAGTTGCACAAATGAAGAGCCAAGGTATTTTGGAACAAAGACCTGTCACGTTAAGGCGAACGCTTTCACTATTGAAACCGTGGGCGTTTACATGCCACCACGAGTCCCCGCTTCTCATCGGCAGGTGCCGTCCGAGCAAGCGTGTGAGTCGACGGGAGGCGTGCGAGCAGACCGCTGCGCCGGCTATTAGGGAGGTGTGCGAGCAGACCGCTGTGCAGGCTCACCGGGAGGCGAGCCCTTTGACCAGGCTCCGCCGCCCACCGTCGTCCCAACTGCTCCTACTTTTAATGCCGCCGGCGCCGCAGTTTAAAATCAACCCCGCACTACCCGGTATCTCTACAATCCTCTCTCTTCCTCTTCGATTCTCCTATCGTCTACCTCCAACTAGCCTGACCTAAACGTACGCCATGTCGCA
Organism: Triticum aestivum; assembly: GCF_018294505.1. NCBI lineage: Eukaryota > Viridiplantae > Streptophyta > Magnoliopsida > Poales > Poaceae > Triticum > Triticum aestivum. Next base: position 493,216,317 of record NC_057794.1, on the reverse strand, counting down.
TCACGATGGTCTGCCCTTAGTGTTCCAGTTTCCCGAGGAAGACACCCAGCCGGAGTCTCAAGAACATAAGGCGCTTTAGGACGAGCTTGAACTGGCCTTGCGGGAAGACGCCGCGCCTGTCCCCGCTCCCGTTCTGGCTCCCGTCGCCCCGACTGCGCATCGCCCATCCCCATGGCATTGATGGGCTGGGAGCCGCACATTATCGCCGACCTTGATCCCACAGGGTTCCACGAGGTCCCCGCCGACTTTCACGCGCCCGTGCACCTGCCAGCGCCAGCGCCTGCGCGTGCACTGACGCGCACGCCCGTGCCGGTGCCCGTGCACCTGCCAACGCATGCGCCTGCGCGTGCACTGACGTGCGCACCCGTGTCGATGCCCGTGCACACGAATGTCTCTGCCGCGCCGTTGATAGCGCCTGTCCTCGCGCGGGTGCCAGTGCCCCCCTCAGCGGCATGGATGGCCGCCGTCGACCGCTTCCTTGCACCAACGCCAGTCACCTCCTCCCGCCAGTTGACTCGCTCCGAAGTCCAGAACATTTTGTCCTTCCTTGAAGCTAGGCCAACGTCCAGGAGTACGCCAACAACGGCGCAAGACGCCGCCGTCGCCGTCGGTCAGTGGCCCGATGACACACAGAGCACGACAGAGGAGCCGCTTCCCACCGCCGCGTAATCTAAATTTGCCATGAAAAACGTTCAGATTGCCATGCTTAAAATCTGAACGTTTATCATTTCCGTTTATTTTATATCGATCATCGTATAATTTAAAGTCGGAGTCAGACTGAACAAAATGTATGGTTTGATCGATTGAATGTTCTGCTAGAGCCGTATCAAATTAAATATAAAACGTCATCAAGCCACATGTATTCCTTGTCATCCAACGACTTCTTAATGTCGAGCGCACAACACGTTTAGCGTGCAGTTAATTTCATGCCAAAAATAGTGCTAATCACATGACAACACGCAAATAATATCCTAGTAGTTAATATCCGCATGCACTTAATATACTTCCAAATTAACGTGCATTGCACGTACACACTGACTAGTGCTGCTAGTACGTGAAACTGGTGTCGTGACTTGTGAACGCGTCCAGATATGGTCAACGGCAACATCGCCCGCGAGTTCTTCCTGTTTGCCCGTGCGTCTAAACGCGGAAGGGGAGGAGAGAGAGAGCACACATGGAACCCACCAGTAAGTGAAGGTGAATAGTACTAAAAATAATATTACATGTTATCCATTAGTTAGGTTGTGGTAATAAAAAAACATTATGTGAACAAAGGGGGTACAACAAACATTGCTATTCTACGTATCTTGCCTATTGACATGCGGCTTGAAGGCCCGGTCGCAGGTTCGATCCTCGTCCTTTATTTTTTAATTTGTATATGGGTCCAAATTTGTTTCATGATATGTGGGCCCCTCGGTGTGTAGTTTGTAGCACTTTAATTTGTGGTTCGAAATTTGTTTCATTCCAAGTGGACTATCGGTGTGTAGTTTTGTAGCTTATTTATAATAATTAAAGAGAACAACATAGTTTTTTCAATAATACCATGGTGCGACATTGAAGGCGAGAAAGGACGTGTGAGAGAGCGATGACCGAGCCAGAGGGAAATCAACTAGGGGAGTTGCGTGGGTTGCAGCGGTGTTTGGAGTAGTTGTGGGCTGAATGTTACGAAAATATAATCTAAACCGACCGGAATAAATGCCTACACAAATTAATCCAAGGTTGGAGTGCCCCTCGCAATGTAAATAGCTCCGGCTTTGCGAGGGATGGAGAGGTAGTAGCTTCAACGCGTGGAAGATACGGTGTGAGAAAGCGAGGTCAATCGAGAGACATATAGATAGAGAGACAAAATGAGTGTGGTCCGACATTCATTGAACAAATATATATGCTCTGGAGAGATATTGTCCGATTGAGCTTTTTGGCAAGGGTGAGGGCTGTAAGATAGAGCTTGAGAGATGATCCAGTCACAGACATGTAGATATATTTTGTGCATGGGAGGAAGCAAGGTCAACCGATCACATAGGGTCGCCGTGCGATCGAAAGAGTGAGACGGGTTGGAGAGAGTGACCTAGATAGACGATGTGCGTGAGAGAGTATACAATGTGAATAGGTCGAATTGGGCTCAAACATGGTGATATATCGTTTTGTCCGAGAAAGAGCGAGGTCAATCGAGACATACGGAGAGAGAGAGAGAGAGAGAGAGAGAGAGAGAGAGATTGAGTGAGTGTGGCCCACCATGAGGTCGAAAGAGTGACAGTGGCTTGGATGGACTGACCTAGATAGACAATCTGCGTGAGAGAGTATAGAGTGTGTCGATCGAGGCCCGAACAGGGAGATATATCATTTGTGTGTGAAAGAAAATGAGGTTAAACGAGACTCAGATAAAGAGAGCGAGATTGAGCGAGTGTGGCCCTCCGTGTAGAAGAAAGAGTGAGACAGTCTCGAGGGAGTGACCTAGATATACAACGTGCGTGCGTGCGCTCAAGAGGTTGGGGGGGCTAGATAGGCAATGCATGTATTTAGCGCGAGAGGGTGAGAGGGAGATGGGGAGAGAGAGAGAGCTCGGCACGGGGTGCAATGGAGGGTGTGTGAGGTAAATACATTTGGTAACAGAGTGGAAAAGGGGTTGTGTAGTTGAGAGACTTAAAGATCGAAACATGGAGAGAAAGAATGAACGTGTGTTGGAAATCGATAGCTTCCTAAGGTGGTTAGGAGAAGAAGAT
>NC_057794.1:493195695-493213325 GCF_018294505.1 Triticum aestivum | reverse complement strand
ATGTTTCAATTCGGTGTACATTGTAAGATTTGAACCGAGGACCAGGCATACGAGTAATTATTTTGAATTCGTGCCATACTAAGTTTCGAAAAGTTGACATTGACTCAGTTTGTTGTGCTATTTTGTAGGTCATATGTTTGAATCCATCCAAAAAATTTCTCACTACCATGGTGTTCATCATATACATATGAATTTGTATTAAAAAGTAGCATGGATACAGTGAAATGCGAAATCCACGTTAGAATTGGAGATTGCTACATGACACACACTCTAATTCAAATAACTAACTACGTGACACACACTCTAATTCAAATAACTAATTATGTGACACACACTCTAATCCACGTTAGCGTGGGTACCGTTCCGATTTTTTTTCAAATAACTCCTCATTAATTAATTTATAGTACTCCCTCTGTTCACTTTTACAAGACCTTGAAGACATTTTAGACAATGTGCAAAACAATTCATTTTAAATTGTCTGAAACGACTTACAAAAGTGAACGGATGGAGTATCTCGTTTCGAATGACTAATTATTGCAAGGAAAACATGAGCATGGTAATACATACAGATTCGTTTGCAAATGAAAGAAGATTCGTTTGCATTCTCAAATGTAGGTGCACCAGGCAGACCAGGGTCCTGTCAGGGTGGACGTTGCTTCGGTGTCTTAAAGGCAACGGCCTTTGGGTCACTGACATGTGGGCCAGCCACCTGTTGGGCCCACATGTCGTGGACACAAAGGCAGGTGTCTTAAGGCACCGAAGCATAGTCCCGTCGGGGTGGTCGCGTGTGTCGGACGGACGCGTAGCACCCAACCACCCACCTCCCTCCCCCCCCAAAAAGGACGACGACAATATAAGTCCGCGCTTCCATGTTTCGGATTGAAATATCTGGCGGCCCCAATTCCAGCCCTGCAAAATCTCTCTTCTCCACCGTCCCCTTCCGCGCCCAGATTTTCTCAAATCCCTAATTCGCCGCCAACCCTCGAATCACCCCTCGTATCGTCTCTTTCCCCGCCGTTCCCCACCTCTGTGCCGGACGACGACGACGAAGACGACGGTCGCACTTCACCACCGCACCGGAGCTACCTCATCTACGCCCTTGTCCACCGCACCGGGTGGTCCACCGACAACGTCTGCCGCCGCAACCGACGTGCCTCACAGACACCGAGTTCCACCGCATCAGGTGCACTTCACCGACGCCGTCTCCCGGCTCACCGGGGCTACTTCACCGAGCACATCGTCGCACCTCTGCCCCCCGAGGCCGTTGGGTCTTCACCAACGGTCTCGTCCACCGCATCGTAGCGCTCCGCTGCCACTCAGGATCTGCATCCCTGCGCGGCCAGCCAACGCCAACGCATCACCCTCAACAGCTCTGAAGTGACCGGCACTCTAGCTAGGTGAGCATGCCCAAACGTCGGCCCGAACTAGGTATCCACACATCACTCCCTTGTGCACTCTTCCGACGATGTTTGGATATCCTTTCACTGCTCTCTTAGCTTACACGCCTATGCAACTCTGGCTTTAACTCTTATTTCTTTTGGAGATATCATATGAAACAAGCAAATCCATTTTTTTAGCGAAGCATGACGGCGCTACGAGATCTGGTACACATCCTGGACATCCGTATAACCTTGTAAGTATCCGTCCTCCAGTACAACATCAAGGTCAATTCCTCTTATTTGATCAACCATTCGCCGTGTCAAAAATGCAGAGGGGGGTGCAAGGAGCACAAGGCCTACACATCCAAGCAAGTGGTAACATGGACTTGTACATGGAACATCCCAAGCGCAAGCAGAGCTGTAGTGAGCCTGTACAATGAGCTAGCGTAAGTCCCTGCATTTCATTTAATTCGTACTGGCATTTGTGTATGATTTGTGTGCAGTGGCTGATCCACGAATTCAAGTTACCAAGGGCGAACATTTAACTTAAAAAATACGAAGGCACTTGCACTCCAGAAATCAACATAACTTGGGAAATATGAAGCTACATGCACTTTGAAAACCAGCTAATGATCCAAAGTAGTTCAGATTATAAACACTAAATGATGCAAGCACCAAAAAACACAAAATGCAACATGGTGTACAAGGACTACAAACATGGTCTGTACCTGCTTGAATTATTCGTTCTCTGGCTGAAAATATCAAAGTATAATTGCACGTATAACCAGTGTGCAAACTGCATATCAATATATCTATCCTGCACAAGTATGCCAATAGTTTCAAACAACAGATTAGAAAAGTATTTATGCTATGTTGTCATGATACGGGGACTTTTTGGTAGATGGCCTCGACGTTTCCTCAAGCTATGAAAATGCACTATAATTTGCTTGTCATCAATGCCTGCAAATCTTTGTCTCTCTCAACATAGTAGATCATCATTGGACACTAAATCCTTCAATGAGCTTGCAAAATGCTTGCATTAGATCCCTCATTAGACACTATATGTTCATCACCAGGAGCATGTAAAATGTTTGCATCAAATCCTTCATTAGACACTTCAGGCTCAAGAACAACATGAGCTTGTATGTTTGCATCGGAAACTTGATTAGATACATCAGATTTAGTCAGTTCAGTATTGATTGGGGGAGTTATAAAATAAGTAGAAATTGGTTTCATTTTCTCATAGATTCCCTACATACAAGCAGTTTTACAACACCATCAGGTTTAACTATTGGTCAGAAATTGAAGAGTTGAATTAGATATAATCAGGGATGTGATGTACCTGCTCGTTGCGCATGCTACTCTTGCAAGTTGCGACTGTCCGTTTGTGCAAGCTCGATGCCATGCCCGTGCTGCCGCCGCTGCCTCCCACGCAGGCTACACCCAGGGTTGGATCTTCATCTTCTTGTCCTTCCATTCACTTGAAGCCCGGCAACCGCCCTCCAACAAGGGCGCGAGGAAGTGATGTGTCGGTCTGTCCAGCGGTGGCTAGGTTAGGAGCGAACCAGACTGGAGGCTGGAGCGAATGAATTGGGATTTTTCCTGTTGTCGATCGATATGGGAGGCGCTCGTTTGGGCCGCGAGCCTGCTAGAGGGCCTGCCTTGCACTTATGTTATTGGCCCATCCAAATTGAAACATTTTTATTCATTTTTTACATTGCCTGCTCGTGCGTTGGAACGAACAAAACTAGCATGGGCCAACCTGGACGACTCAAACTAGGTGCACACTTTCCAGCCACCTGAGGCGGCCGCCCATACCAGCCCCTATGGTGGCGTCACCCCTTTTTGTGTGTATGATTGGATAGTGAAAAATATTCCAGTGGTGCTTTTGATTTATGCACAGAATGGTTGAATTGCTTGTTTCTATGAACTGAGTTCGCCAATAATGTGAAGGATGCCGGTCTTTTCATCCTATTGTAGATTGCTTAGATCTCGAAATGCCAAAAGTAATCGCATGAAATATATAGTAAAAGCCAGTGTGATGTGTTTGGCTACAAATAGTTTGACTACACGTCCTCATATAACATATCAAGGATACACCATCTTACCAGATTAACCATTCGACTTACCCATGCAGTGTGGGAAGAAAGAATTATTGGGACTGCGTATCCAAGCAATTGATGCCATGGACTCCTTCGTAAACCTTGTAAGCGAAAAAGAAGTTGCAGTGTGCCTGTACAAAGAACTAGCGTAAGTTCAGTTACCTGCTTCTTGGAATTTTAGTTAGCCACTTATTGCAAAATTGTTCAATTACGTTGCTTGGCTTAATTTAGTTTGCTGCTGATTACATAATGGCACAGCCTGTTAATCATATTGTAGACTGCGCCTATCTATGTGTTTGATACTTACTGTTAAGAATTACCTGTTTGCCTTAACTTAAATATCTACTTGTTTGTTTAACTGATTTGCTGCTGCAACAGCGGGTTACAATGATGTTAATAACTACTTTTCAACATCCAATTGAAACTCTTTAATTCCTTGTTTGTTTAACTGGTTTGCTGTTATAACTCCCAGTCGAGATGTTTTGCTAACTTCAACTTTTTTGAATCCAATCAGAACTTTAATGGCAAAACAGGATAGCCCAAGATCAAAGAGCGAGGTCCCCATGGACGTTGCATCATCCCACAGCAGTGGCACCGACCCAATCGTGCATTATGAATTGCCAACTGCTGATGCTCTAGAGGCTAAACTAGTGGTAGAAAGAGACTCTGCTTCTGCACTTAGAGATGAAGTTGACATGTTGAGGAAGCAAACAACACAATCACAAGCAGTACTCAAGACAACCATTAAATATTTGGTGGATTTCAAAACGAAGCAAGCTGAGACTGACTAGATTGTTAAGATTCTGAAGGAAAAAAGGAAATTAAATTCCTACTTGGTAAATCATAGGTGAAATGTTCTTTCCATAGTTGAATAACCTTTGTGTTGTCTGTTCATGTAATCAATCAAACCATTTGTTTTAGAGATCATGTAATAATTTTTGTTTTGTTTTTTGGTTTGTAATTTTATTTGAGCACAAGTTTGTATTAATTGATAAGACTCAGAGACATTTCATTTGGATTGCTGTGCCAGACCTACAAATATGCCAATCGGGTTGAATGTGCATTCAGCAATAGTAGTAGTATAGATGGACCATAAGTGGCACGCATCGGAAAGGGCCAAGATGTTGGCTAAAAAAAGGATGCTGTTGTAGCCAAAAAAGTACAGCAGCCTGGCTTATGTATGTTAGTTGATATTATTGATCCATATACTCTATAAGTGTTTATATGTCTATTAGTTCTGTACATTCTTGGTTGATTGACTCGGTATTTGAATCTTGATACATCACTTGTGTACATATCTAAATGGGAGTACACATTATGCTGCGTGTGACATTTGAGTTGGACATGAAGTGTTCCAAATATTCAAATTCACCTTAAACTGGATTCTAGTTTCTGAATTTGAGTATCGGCATTTGTAAACCATATTCATATATGACAGTGGAATACATCTTTGTCGTCCTTTTGAAGATATATAAAAACACATAGAATGATTTATAAAGATTCATATAGGAATACAAAATGGATTCGAATTTAGTTGCCAGGGTAAACGTGGATGCTTATTGTCCCAAAATTTGAAAGAAGCAGCAAAATGTCCACTCCCACATCGGCTGCCCGAAGCCAAGTGTTTGGAAGATGGAAATTATTGTCTACCCATTACACGGACAATCCATCGGCCCGATTTCCACTGCTCTAAATAGGGGTAGGTTAGTAACTTCAATTAGACGTGACACGACCGCCTCTGAGCCCATTCCGACACGGTGGGCGTCAAACATGGGCGGCAAAACTCATTTGATTCAAGCTCGTCCGAAAGACCTCTATTTCTCCCTCCATTCCCCATTCATACACGGTGGGCGGCAAAACAAACTCGACTCGGACGAAATCGATGTAGGCAAATATTTTCAATAGGGGCAGGTTTGTAACTTCACTCAGACGTGACACAACCACCCTACCTGCCAACCACCCTCTCCTCGCCCGAAATCGCTCTGGGCAAATATTTGAGAGATGCGAGACTACCATCCTATCCCCAACCGACGAGACGTCCAAATTTTAAAAGGGGGCTAAGTTTATAACTTTCCCATATTTCAGACAGGACCGTCCCAAAAACATGGTTCCTCGTACCTCTCCCTCCATTTTCCCATTCATACACCGTCCGCGCTAGAACACCCCATCCCCACACCAGCCTCCGTCCGCCACCCCATCCATCGCCGCCGTCCTCCACCACATCCATCGCCACCGTCCTCCACCATGCCGGAGCGCCTACCAAGATCGCGTCGTCCACTGCTAGAGATGGATGTTTCTCATCCACGGCGATGGACCAATAGACTTGCATCGCATCCTCTCGCTTCATCGGCGCCGTTGCACCCTCTTGCTGCGGCCGCTCACACGACCTTCTCTTCCACCGCAATGGGACTTATCCCCCGATGCACCCGTCTACCGTCGCAGATCTGCTTCAACGCCACCGATAGCCATCGCAACCCCGATGCCTACACGGCGCCGCAAGAGAGGTGGTACTTCATATCTCCTCAACTTTTTGATCTCAACCAGAAAATAGATCTTAACTTGGTTACTCTACTTTCTTTTCAGCTCTTAGAATTTAGTTCTTAGTTCGAAGCAAACAATGGATGCTAAATATCATTTCTCCGATTTGCAGCTTCAAATCTGCCATGGCACAGCCATAATACGATTTAATTGATCATGCTTAGGGTTTAATTGATCATGTTGGTTCCATGGTGGTTTCTTTAATAGAAATCGGAGGGGAAACCCTCTTTTGCTAAAAAAATATGCTTAGAGTCCCCCCTCTTTTATGATCACTATATGATCGGAATACGTGCTTCGTGTCATAATAACACTGCTCCACCCATCAAGCTAAACAAGCTTAGTTGTTCAAATACGAATCTGATATTATTAAATAGAGTTGTTTAATTGGTCAGTCAAATTTTCCTAAATTAGTTTCGAAAATGCATGTTCGCCGCTCGGGTGTGTATCTCTACAGGGTGCCCACGGTGGCCCGGCCCACCGTGGGATTTTGGGTCGTCCCAGGCCCTGAATCCCCTCTGTTCTGCTGCGCGCTTCCGATCTCTACTCACCCCCAGCCGCCTGCCTCGTCGGCGACTTGCCGTCCCCGGATGGCATGACTCTAGGAGGAGATGCCGGACTAACAGGAGGCCGGGAGCCGCTCGCCCAACAACGTCACCGCTGCTCGGGCGCGCCGCCGTGCCTACCTTCCCAGTCCGTTTAGGGCTCAGGCGTGCAGCACCCACCAAGGCAACCCGATTTATCCTGAGATACGTCCTCAACACTCAGCAGCCACTCCTTATCATCCATTTTCTAATTGATTCATTACTCATTAGGCAGGACTATTATTAGGGTTTGTTGTGTGCTCAGTGCTACCTACACTTAATGGTTCAAGTGTATTTTGGTAATCTTTAGTACCTCTAAAGTTCACAGGGTTTTCAAAATTCCGGCCCTCAGAACAGAAACTAGTCATTTTGGATTGTTGGTTGTAGTGACATTGACCCAGATTACTACTGCAAGCCAGGTTTGTTGACAATTTTACTTGTCTTTCTTACTCATTCGATATAATATCCAACTATTCACGTCGATTAGTTGCAAACAATAAGTGCTACACAAACTTCTTCATTCAGATTTTGGACGGTCTCTTACTGCAGTTACAATTCTGCATACTTGTCCTAGTAAGCTCACAAGTAAATGATTGATTCACTACATTTATGCTTGCCTTGTCATATTTGTTGTCAATATTCTTTTAGGGTGGACCACCCTGTTTCTAAATACTGGAACCGTAGACATGAGTGAATAGTATTTCTCTATGTGATCTCTTCCATCATATGTGGGTAACGAACACTGCATTGCATAGAAAGAAAGTGTCATTTCCAGCTTTTACATAGGTTTCGATCTTTTACATGGAATACAATCTGCCTACTTGCTTTGTATCGCACTACCAACACTCCACCCTTGAAGCTAAACATTACACCACTCATAGTTGCTTAGTTTATTTGTTCAAATACGAATTTCATATGATTCTAATGTTCCTACTTTAGTTTTGAAATGTGTGCCTGCCTGTTATAGAGACATAAGGGGTTTGTATTTCCGTATGTGGTCTAGTCAGCATGGTTGGGGAGGTGAACTTTGCATATGCAGGGGTTTATAGGGAGACACTCTCCGAGTTGAATCTGCAATGCATTCCGTAGATAATCTGCCTACTTTTTATGTTTTCATGAATCTCAGATTCTAAACAGAATCATAATGATTATGAGCTTGCGCGCATGAAAAGAATAAAGTAGAACAATGCCATGGCTGTCAAACTTGGAATTAAGGGACTGAAATCAAGTCTGGATGCAATGCAATGCAAACGCTCTCCACCTACAGATTCATGCTCAGAATATGATTCTAACAGTGATTCTGAGCTAGAGGGAGACCTAAGTCTCCCTAGGGGAGGAGTCAGAGGAAGATGCCCTATCTTATTCACCCATCAAGGTACTTGCTCTAACTTTCCAAGGTTACATTGCTCACACATATCTTGCAACTGATGCTTTTCATTGCTTCTACTTTGTTGAACTGTCATTAGCTTAGTTTACACATCTTGTATGTGAATACTCCCTGCCTATCCATTTCCAGTACATATTCCATCTGTCATCATACCATATTTATCCATTCAAATGATGTTCTTGTGTATCAGACGTTCAAAAGGAAGAGGGCGATTGCTGATCGTGGAGGAGCACAAGCAAAGTATTTGGAAAAGGTAGTGGCACCTAATAAATCAAATAGCCCATTAGGTGTAGTTGCAATATCACCTGACCCACAAAATACCCCAACTCTAGCAGACTCTAGCCCTACTACACTGGTCATTTCTGATGCCCCAACTCAGCAGACCCCAACTGTAGCAAACAGTATGATTATGCCAGTTGACATAGCACCAGCTGTACGACGCAAAAACCCCATTCCAACAAAGAGTACACCAAATCCAGTTGCCAAATCCCTTTTTGAATCAGAGAGAGCCCCAATTGCAGCAAACAGGACCCCTGTTCCATTTCTTCCCAGTTTAGAAGACGAAGCTTATGTTGTTGTCAGGAACTTTGTGCGCATCTTTCCTTCATGGAAAGATATCGCAGACACACAACAATTTCCAGTCTTCCTCCGCAAGTTACGCGTAAGTAATGTACTAATATTATTCATGGTCATTACTGCATATGTTTCTGCTGACAGAAGACACAAGATTTCATTCTTTTAAATAGGCGAGGAGCAAACTGGATTGTGATGACGAGCAAGGGTTGGTTGCGCCTTTCAAGCACTCATTGATGAAGTATCGTTCCTACCTGAGGCAAGCGCACTTCGATGGCAAGCCTCTGAACGAAATTTCTGTAAAGTCTCTGGTGCTACATTTATCCGACGGTGACTGGAATAATCTTGTTACACATTGGTCTCGACTGCAGCGTAAGGTACTGTCTATGATATCACATCACAATTTGAACTACATTTCTGCATCTGCCTTAATGTCTCACTTGTACGAAAACTGTTAGCAGAAGAACATTCGTTCTCAAGGGACCACAGAATCTCGCAACTATACTGCACACTGCATTGCTCTTGTGAGTACCTCTTGCCCTGTATGACCATACTTACTTTCATAGTTGTTTGATTATGTAGCATCACTGCACATGTTAGCCTCGTAATCGTCCATTTGGTGGACATTATAAGATCTGTATGGACTCTTACATAAATTTAGAATCAACCCAATGCTTTTGAAGAGGTTTAGCTCTGGAGTCCTCTTGTAAGGACTGAATGTGGTCTATCACTATGCTTACATTAACAGCTACTCCCTCCGTCCCATAATATAAGAACGTTTTGTACAGTACACCAGTGTTCAAAACACTCTTGTATAATGGGAAGAGGGATTGGTTCATTTTGTAGCATTCTGCATCTTATCTCCCTCGCCCACCATTTACTAAAAAAGATCAGATCTATATTTAATCTTACCAACAAGTAGAATACACAGACAATGCCAGTGCAGAAGTGTAGCCCATTGCTCTTGTCAGTACATTTTGTCCTGTAACGCTTGTACTTCTAGGGATTGGTAGTTGATTATGTAGCATCAATCTGCATCTTATCTTCATTATCCTCTATCCCTTCCAGTATTATCATATCTATAATTACTCTCTACAAAATGTAGAGTACATGCAATGCTTATGAAGAAGATTATGTGCTGAAATTCTTGAGTTATCCTTCCATTGACATGGAGAAGGGCATTATAAAGCCGGTGTTAACTATTAATGTAAGTCAGCCCTTCTAAAGCCTTTATCCTCAACTGCTGTTTAATTTGCTCATACTCCATATCGTTTACCGCTGTTTAGTTTGTTGTTTCTACCAAAATGCATGTTCGTAAGAACCGTAAGTTCTAAGTTTTACTTGTAAAACCAAATTCCTTATTCATACCATGCACATTACTTAATACTCCCTATATGTATGCTTGTTTTTGTGGATCTATAATCCAGTGTGTGGTGAAGCAGCCCACGTTTGCACCTTGTCATCTCCTGTTTTATCTTACTGATGTGGCTGATGATATTAACAACATGCCATGCACATTATCCAAAATAGATACAATGATTTTCTTTGCCCTTCATCTATGCTTGCTATGTTGACATGGTAATCCAGTAGTGTGGTGAAGCTCCCCGCATTATGAACAATGCCAAATTATGCTATTGATATTTTGAACTTACTCTTTATTTTCATTTGAAATTGGATAGAATTGACAGAACAGTTATCATCTTTGTTTATACACGTGCAAAACCTGTCATCTCTCTGCTTTGTTTCAGGGTGATATGCCTGATGGCATGCACAAGTCTGCTGAAGGCTGTGAGACAAACCCAACATATATTACAGCAAAGAAGGCAAAACATCTTGAAGATAGCGAGACAACCCCAAAGTCTTGACTTGATGCAGTGTTCAAGTTACTTGAGACTAACAGTCAGACAAGCTCACAGAATTCGTTGTCTGAATCAGTTCGACTTCTTCAGTCCCAAGTTCTAGCAGAAAGGCATTCTGCAACTCAACTTCGACTTGAAGTCCTATCTCTAAGAAAGATTGTGGAGAACACCAATGAGAACCTCATCGCTAAACAGCTACACCTGGAAGCTATGACCGACATGCTAGGCCGGTCTCACAGCCTTGCTCAGCAGCTTGCGCAGCAGTTCCCCCACAAGGCTAACCTTTCTTGAACTGTCTTGGAAGTGGTCTCGATTCAGTATTATTTTGTTACGCTGCAATGGTGCCCAGTTTTTGTAATCTGCTTCTTCGTTGCACTTTATGATCACTGGTGGCGAACTTCGATGCCCAGTGGATGTAATATACCTTAAATCCTTTATTGTATAGTGTAGGTTTATTCTTAGTTACTATGTCGTAATTTCTTTATTGTATAGAGTAGGTTTGTTCTTAATTCCTACTAGTTACTGCCATCACTCGCTATCTGAAAAAAAAATCAGATGTAGTCGACCGGACCGAAACATTCGACTCTAACGGGCCAGATTTTAGCGGGCCACAATTGGGCCGGCCTGCATCTTTCTTGGGCTCGAATGATTGGGGCCTTCACACATTGCGCTAGGCCCAAACTTACACCGGCCTATATTTTAGTTGGGCCTTTTGTCGACCTAGCGCTTAGTTTGGCTCAGGTAGTGTTGGGCCATTAACAGGCTGAATATTATACTGGCCTGTTAGGACCGAGATGAAACCACGAGCCTTTAGCAGGCCAAAATGCATGTTGGGCCTCAATTTTCACTAGTCGTCGACGGGCCTTCAGCAGGCCAAAATGTAGACCGGGCCGTTTTGGGCCCAGTTAGCTCACGGGCCGTTAACAGGCCAAAACATATCTCGGGCCTTAGTTGGCCCACTGATATCATGGGCCTTTAAGAGGCCGAAAGCTTAGCACAGGCATCAACGGGCCGAATTACGCGACAGACCTTTAACAGGCCCAAAGTCACGTTGGGCTTAACTGTTGCCACCTTTAGCACGGGCTGTTAGTGGGCCCGATGTCCCGTCGGACCATATATCGCCCATGGGCAGCACGGGCCATTCCCAGGCCGAAAGTCACACCGGGCTGAAATGGGCCCATGCCTACATCAGGCCTCTAACAGGCCGAAAGTCACTGGGTTGTAGTTGGGCCCAAATATTCGGCAAACAATTAATGGGCCAGATCTGGCTTCGGGCCGCAAATGGGCCCAAATATTGGGCGAACAATTAACGGGCCAGATCTGGCTTCGGGCCGTAAATGGGCCCAAATATTGGGCGAATAATTAACGGGCCAGATCTGGCTTCGGGCCGTAAATGGGCCTTTATTAAGCAGGTCGTTATTGGGCTGGCCCACTAGTACCTGATTAAGTTCTACGGGCCTTTGACTGGGCCGGCCTTTTTAACCTATATGGGCCTCTGTTGGGCCCAGCCACCTGTCGACGTATCATAGGCATGTCTCCTCCAATGGACGGGCGACATCTGGCCCACTAACGAGCTGACAAGTGTTCTCTTCGGCCAATCAGAATTTTACACATGGAAATTTCCCATTGGTCAGGGCTGTTAACGGGTTATCGGATCCAAAATCTGACCCGATAGCTTAACGGCGTTCCGTTATGGTGGATGCCACATGTCGGTCACCCTTGACGAAAGCACTTCTGTGACGCACAATTTATCGTCATGGAAGTGGACACTTCCATGATGATAATTTTGGTAATGTCATGGAACACTTCTACGACAACACAGGTATGACTATCTTGTTTCTGTCATAAAATCGTCATGGATGTACATGCATGACAAAAAACGCGACCTACTGTGACAAACACGTATCATCACGGAAGTGTATTTTTTTTATAGTGTGGGTAGTTGACATATGAGCCAGACCGGACACAGACGGACATGGAGGACACAGAGAATGTCTGGTTTGTGTCCGCTTCGGATCCAAACCTGTTTCAAATTTGGAGAGAATATGAGTCCAAGCGAACACAAGGCAGGCAAAAAACAAAATGAATCTTTGTCTTGGGGGCACATTTCCCTGTTCGCGCAGGCTCAAACGGACACCGGCGACCGACGAAATGGGTCCTTGGAGTTGGTCTTAGAGCAACTCCAATGCGCCGACCCAAATGGATGCGCTCTTTGTCCGTTTGGATTGGCCGCCCGCTCGTCGTCCACAACCTTTGCGTTTGGGCCGGCCGTGCACCCAATGCACCAACGCATTTTCATCCTCGCGGCCGGCCTAGCACTCAAACAGATGAAATTTTGATCCCAATTTACATAATTCAAATAAAATACAAACCTATTATATAGTTTCACAACCAAACAAATATATCATAGTTTACAAGCCAAATGAAAATTAAATTGTCTCAAATACATTAAAGAAAGATATATCTATTGGTTGCCAATGTGAGCTCACATATGCTCAACCAAATCATTTTGTAGTGCATGTGAGTTTCCCAATCACGCATTGATGATGAAATTTGATGAACTGTGCAAACGTTGCCGCTCCTCCATGCTCAGGCACAACATTGTCACCTTGGAACTGAAACCCCTGATCATAGATATGTTTCAGGCGCTCATCCTCTACGATCATGTTGTGGATGATCACGCAAGCAGTCATCACCTCCCACAAATTCTTGGTGCTTCAAGTTCTAGCAGGATACTGAATGATGCCCCCATCGAGATTAAGGAACACCAAAGGCATGCTCCACATCCTTCCTAGCACTCTCTTGCTCTTGGAAAAAATCTCTTCCTCTTCTCTCCTACAAGGTTGGGGATGGTCTTCACAAGAGTAGTCCACTAAGGATAGATACTGTTAGTTAGGTAGTATCCTTTGTTGTAGTGGTGGCCATTGATGTCAACATTGACCTCTGGGCAGTTGTCTTCTACCATCATTGCAAACACCGGAGAGTGTTGAAATCATCGTGAGATCCGGCCACGTCGAAGAAGAGTGCCAAATACAGAGATCTTGTGAAGCCACGACCTTGAGTATGATGGTGCACGCTTTGACATGCCCCTGCCAAGCAGAAGGGCAGTTCTTCCACTCCCACTACATACAATCTATGCTACTAGGCATCCCCGAAAAGCCCCTCCTGGCATTCATCGCCAACAAGTGGGCTATATCTGCAGCATTTGGTTCTCTCAAGTACCTAGGGCCAAACACTGCTATCACAACCTTGTAGAACCTATACGTGGGCTCAAGGCACGTGGACTCGCTCAAACGGACATACTCATCAATGAGATCACTAGGAACTCCGTATGGAAGCATCCTAATAGTTGCAGTGCATTTTTGATAAGAGGAGAAGCCAATCTTTCCCAGGGCATCCTCCTTGCACTCGAAATGCTTATCGTATGCCACCACCCCCTCCTGGATACGGTTGAACACATGCCTAGCCATACGGAAATGACGCCGGAATAGGCGATGTTGGAAGAGCGGTCTGGGTGTCTCGAAGTAGTCCTCCCAGACTAGGAAATGGACGTTCTCTCGGTTGCGATTCAACGCCGGAGTGTGCCCCAGGATCGAGCCCTGGAACAAAGTTCGCTGCCTACTAAGGTGGTCATGGATGACTAACACAGTAGGCACAAGCTCCTCATCGTCGGATGAAGAATCATCCGAGTCGCAAATTAAATTGCGGAAAAAGAACTCGTCGACGGAGTCCATTTGCACCTTGTAGGCAAACCATGAAACAACTTGGGGGCGTCGTTGAAGAAGCTGACCAGTGAAGTGCCACGACCTCCCCTAGACTTGGTAGCAGGCCCTGTCGGCGTCCGACGAGCGTGGCGGCGTTAGACAATGAAGGTCGCCGTGCTTTTGTCCTCTCGGGGGAAGCTGTGGTGGTGGTGGCGTGGTACGGGCGGGGGGAGGTATGTGGGTGCGGATGGCTGGCCTGGGCACCGGAAAGGGCGGTGACAACGACGGGGTGGGGCGGCCGGGTGCGCTGGCTGTCGATGGGAGAAAAAGAATGGCATATGTGCCACCGACTGGCAGTCCCATGGGAGGAGTAGGCGGGCGTTGCGCGTGTCTAAATCGACACGAACGAGGCTCAATTTTGGTCTGGAATGGGTCGTCCGGCGGACAAAAAGCGGGAAAATCCTATTGGCCTCTTATTGCGGCAAACTGCCGTTGCTTCGCACAGGGGCGAGGGACCGAGCGATGCTTTGGGCGGGGCCACTTACTAGATAGCTTACGAACTGCCCACTCCGGTTTTGTGAACCTTCTAGAAGGTTCCATGAACTGGGTTTTTTTTTCTCTTATTGGTTTTCCACTTTTGTTCACTTTTCTGTTTCTTTTTCTTTTCTTATTTTTCTGTTTCTGTTTCCTTTTCATTTTTCATTTTTTGTTTCCTTTTCTTTTTGAAGTTTATTTTTCTTTTACATAACATGTTCGCAGTTTTACAAAATGTTTAGGATTTTACTTTTTATTTCTTTTTCTTTTCTTCTCTTTTTTATAAAAAATCGAAAATTTTAAATTCTGTTCATGTTTTCAATTTTTTTTCAGTTTAAAAAAATGTTCTCAAAATTCAAAAATTGTTCTTGTTACACAAAAAAAATTCAAAATTTTCAAAATTCAGAAAATGTACCGGATTTCAATTTTTTGTTCACATATTCAAAAATGTTGATGCTTCCAAATTTGTTCGGATTTTTCAAAATTGTTCTCCGTTTCAAAATATGTTCTCAAGATTCCAAAAATGTTTATGCTTTAAAAAATTGTTCACGCTTCCAAATATGTTCATGATTTTTAGTTCTTCATTTCAAAATTTGTTCTCAAGATTCAAAAAATATTCATGCTACACAAAAAAGTCCGCGCTTCCAAATTTGTTCTCAAGATTCAAAAATCGTTCGTGCTTTAAAATATATATATATATATATATATATATATATATATATATTCATGTATTCTATTTTTTGTTCCTGTTTGTTATTTAAAAATTTGAGTCCCCTAATAATGTTTGCGTTTCAAAAAGAGTTTCTTTTTAATAAATTATGCTTCAAATATTAAAACAAGTTTTAGTGTGCCGTGGATTATAGTTCATATACTCCGGGCTGCCATCGTACATACTAAACCTCAGTTACTATAGTGGTTATGTACTCGCTTCTCTGGTGGGAGGACTTGAGTAGGATCCCTTTCCTGCAAGTTTCATTTTCTGCAATTTGGCGAATTAGGTTTTATTTTTCGCCGCTGCTGGCAGTTTCTTTAAGCGTGGTGCTGCCAATGCTTCTGAGTAACTCGCCTGATGTGATGGCTAGCCCGTTGCACGTATAGGTAGCAGGGCGTGGGTTCGAGTCCTATCAGTAGCGCCGTCTGTTTTGTGCGAATTTTATTCGCCGTTTTGGTCAGCGCGTTGGGTCGATTTTTGTGTCTATTTCAATTCAAATGGGACGGTGTTGGGCCAATTTTGTTTTATAGTGTGCTATATAAAACATGGTTGACGCTGTACTCTTGAAAAAAAAAACATGGTTGATGCTAAACATTGAAACAATTTAGGACGTTGGATCTAAGGATGTGTACGGTTCAGATGCTCTGGGTAGCAGACTACACGGGCCGGCCCGAGTATGTGAGTTTTGGGGAGCCTCCCAACCCAGAAGTGCCAAACGTACCCAGAGGTTTTCCCCATCAGGAGCAGAGAGGCGACGGCGGCAGACGAGTTGCAGCGGCTTGCCGAGATGGAGGCGGGTTCGGATATGACGAAGGAGGCTGGGAGAAAGAGGGAAACCCACAGCGGGACCGAGATGGCCGGGGGGAGTAGGAGAACCTCGAGGAAGATCACAAAGAAGACGGAGTATCCATCGGTGCTGGATGTGATGGATGCCGCGATGAATCAGGTACTAAAGGAGCAAATGGAGTGGCTGGTGGCGAGGTGGAACGCCGAGAGCCCCGACGCGACGCCACTCGTGGTGGAAGCGCTCACGGAGGAGCAGCGAGAGTCGCTGGAGCGAGAGCATTTGGCCAGGGAGGTGTTGATTGGTCAGGCGTACGTGGATAAGATGGCGGCCGAAGACATGGCTAGACTGAAGATGGAGGAAAGTAATCCGAAAAAGGATCCCGACGAGCTGTATTACCAGGAGTACCGAGAGAACTGGGAGTGGAAATATGCTGAAGAGTTCGGCTCCTTCGAGGCCACGAGTAAGATAATCTCCATTCCTTTCCCTTCTCTTATTACTGTGTAGAAATTTCCCCGAAAGGGTCGTGCCGGATCTCACTACCTTCAGTGTAACAGAGTTGTGATGCTTAGCATCAGATCTGTTTGCGACGGTACATCCTGAGAAATCAAGCAGAAACAGCTGAGATTTAAACAGGTTTAGCCAAGTATTGCAGGCAGTTATTTCTAGTATGAATGATAAAGCAGAGATATAGTTCTACTTATTACATAAAAGTTTTTGCAGCGTAAAACATGAAAATGCATGTGAATTAAGCTGGTGGCCAGGTCTTGACCTCCATTTTGTCTTCACTCAGCAGAGGATATCTCCTCAATGAGCACGCCACTTGTGCCAGTGTATACTTGTATATGCTGGTTGTTTTTCATCGCACTGAAACCTGTCAAATCCGCATTGTTACTTATCACAGCGTTGAATTTCTCTTGTGGTGTTGCTGTGATCCTACTTTCTGTAAACCTTCAGCACCCAGCATTGTAAATTCCCTGCGAGTTTGATTTTCAGCGGTAATTTTGCTTTCCAAATGTGTTTAAACAGTCTGTTATATCAGAACTGTGCTAGATAGTTATGCATTGATGACACTGATTGTTTTGCCTTACTCCAGCCCCAAATAGATTTGTCTGCATTTGATCCCCCTGTTGTATGCCTCAGGCTCTTTACCCTGGTCGTTTGACAGTTTAAATTCTTGTGGAAGCTTTGCTCGATCAGTCCAAAAATCAGTATTTTTCCATCCCCTGTAGCTATTCTTCTATTATCTATATAGATGTTTCCAACCTCTGCAAATTTTTAATTCCCACCCCTCATTTCCATTAGGTGTGCATATTTTAAACCATTTCCCCCAATGTCATTTCTTCTGTTCTTTTACCTCGCTTACCTTTGTCCATTTTGATTGTCATTATCTTTTGTATGTAATGGATACATCGACATGTGGCATATCGATGGACTAGTAAGGTGATCTAAAAAAAGTGATAGACTAGTAAGGCAT
>NC_057794.1:493152574-493195382 GCF_018294505.1 Triticum aestivum | reverse complement strand
ACACACACACACACATCCAAGGAGATAATGGTCCATCCTTTAACCTTTCTAGTGTTCTGCATTTTTTCAATTAAATTGCTCTAATGTTTCATCAGTAGGCCCGCCCTGGTACACCTAACTACCTTATTGGCCATGAACCAACCTGACTGACTAAAAGTTACTCTCTCCCTCCCATAATATAAGAGCGTTTGACACTAATATAAGAGCGTATTTGACACTACACGTGTGAATCATCCTACATAAGTATGATAGTATCAGCCGTGTATTGTAGGATAGATACGGATACCCCCTTCTTCAACCAAATATGGTATGTGTCTGATTATCACATCACTCAATTGTGCCATATTTTGCCAATCAATTTTGACATTCAAAGTACCCCCTGTTGTAACACTTTTGAGCCATTTCAGCCACGTTTCACTAAATCCTCGATTCTCTATGAAATGAAAAAGAAAATTCCAATTGATGTTGTCGTACATTTTTGCAAAGTTCAATGTCTATAGTATACCTTACTATTTTTACAAAATGGGTCAGTATAAAAGCATGTGAGTAAATTGGGCAAACCTTCAATCCGCACATCATCTTTTGTCACTGAGTAAATAGTATGTTTTTGTTGCCACTCATTTGCTACCCTTTGAAAGCACGCTGTTTTGTTGTCGCCCTCCAATAGCCACTTCTTGCTACGCAGTTGAAACCAATAGTATTCATTTTTCTCATAAAGCTTAGCCAATCCAGTTTGTATTTCCCTCTACGTGCAAGTTGCTCTCTGCTAATTACTCTCGTCTCCTCCTCTAGATTTTATAATTCATTCTGTAACTTCTTGTTCAGAACTATAGAATTTCTCCTCTTTTGTTTGTCCCCCATAAATGTAAACATTTTTGGGCTTCCTATAATTTGAAAATAAAAGCTATCCAGCGGGCTTACATTTCTGATAGGCTCGTTACAAAGTGTTTCCACTCTATCAGAAACTCAGGCTGCTTTGTCTAACTTTTATCATATCGAAATTCGTTTGATCCCTCATCAGCGACTAAACAGTATATTTCCAATCAATTGATGATTCCGTTGCATCTCTTCTTGCTGTATGTTCGATCAATTGATGTTCCCACTATATTTAATTTCACCATTGATCTAGATAGATAGAGGCAGGACATTATTGAATCACAATTTACTGTCACCACATGCATAGATTAATATCTCTTTAACTGAAGTGAAATCTCCTGCTACTACATGCAGCTCGGATCCCCACCATGTGTTTCACGGACAAGCCGACGAAGCCTGGTGTTACTAAGCCCAGGCGTAGTATGCAGATCTTTTCAGTTAAAGTTGAGGAAATATATGGGGATTTACGTTGGCCGTTGGATGTGTTTGGCATCGTTGCTGTGAGGGATGACCTGGATCACCATCGCAATATTATCTTTGAGCGCAAAAGGGATAACTGTCAAACTCTCAACGAGGAGGTTCTTATTTCTTACATTCATTATGTCTTATTTGTTTCTAGCTGTGCAACAAAGCCTTTTTTAATTACTCCCTTTAGTGTTGCCGTATTATATGTACCATGTGTCTGTTATGGTTTTTACTTCACAACCCCTGGTATATGTTTGATACTATCATACTAGTATTGTCTTTTACTGTACTTCATGAGAAATGGCTGCAAGATGTTTTAGAAACATTGCAAGGTATTGGAAAGCAAATGTTGCAGACATTACTTACGCTAATATGCTTTGAGCTATATGTGCAGACCTCAACCATTATAGTTCCTTCTCTTATATGTTACGCTAACGCATTTAGGCTAATGTTTCCTGCCATCATTTGTCTATGCACCTCACATTGTATTATTGTCAATGCATGGTGACATTTTCTCTTGATTGTGCTGCTCAAAATTTACTTATTAGTTTAAATTTGCTCTTTTAGTTTGAATGGTTCAGAAATATTTAAACATCCTTGCTAACCAAATTAAGTGTATTGGCATTGTGTTCATCCTCAGTTCTTTGTTGTTGTGCCCACAGATTTTCTAGTTTAAGACAATATATTATCACTATAAATTAAGTTACAGTTGATGACCAGCTCTCCCTTTTTCTTATACCAATATTCGAGATATTCTCATTGTTTACTCAAATTGGTGGTTGTTGCATGCAGGATCCATATTTAGTATTAACAGGTCCTGCCCGTGCTCCTCTGACTCTTTTTGGGCCTATGCATTTCGATATCACGCTGAAAGTGAAATGCAGCAATGAGTTAGAGGACAAAGATCTAAGCCTGCTAGGCTTTCGCTACGAGTGCTGCGAATCGATCAATTATCAAGCCAGTAAGGGAGAGCCTACCGTCAGTTCATGCGTGAGCAGCCAAAAACATAGAAGCAAGCTGAGCACATTGGAGCTGACTTGTGGTATTGTAGTCTCATCCATTGAGGCCACAATCAGTGTGCGTATTGTCGACGGATCATGGCCAGATGGATTCAGCGGGCGGTTCTTTGCCTCGACTGCTAGCGTCAGTCACATGAGGGTGTTACTGCTCAATATTGGAGATGAGGATACGCCTGTTGTTGCCACTGATGGCACCATTGAGCTGTCACGACGCGTGGTTTCTGTTGAAAGCTTTGGGGAGCTGAGAGTGAATGCAGCAGGTTGGCTAGGCAGCCAGCAGATTGACCGTGAGGTGTTCTTTCAACCATTGAAATCGGGTAGAAGCTCTCGTTCGCTGAAGGTTGGCTCGTGTGAAATGGAAGTTACCGTTGCCTGGTCCCTTTTTCCGTTATGTTATCCCAATATTTCTTCACCCAAGAATGGGTGAGGCCGATAGTAGCTGCTGTCTAACTATAATAACTTAGCCACAGTTCTTTAATGAACTTTGTGAGGCTTTTGCTAGCAGGAACTTGTCTGGCCTATGCGATATGTTTTATGTAGTCAGATATATTATGTACTCCCTCTGTAAACTTTTACAGGACGTTGTAGATCACTGCTTTAGTGATCTTAAACGTCTTATAAAAGTGTACAGAGGTAGTACTATGGTTGTTGCTTCTGAAATGGCGTGTTATGAGTCGTGTTTTGTGCTAATTAATGATGATGGTAATCGAATATCTTTGAATGTTGTTGCATGTGAGGATAAGTTAGATTTGCTGTTTTAAACAACTGTTTAAATATTATGCTTGAACATTCTCAGGGTGGCATTTACAGGTTAGAAATACAAAATGTCCTGTATACTATAAATAGTATTACCTCCGTTCCCAAATATAAGTCTTTTTAGAGATTTCAACAAGTGATTGAGTGAATCTACACTCTAAAATATGTATATATACATATGTATGTTGTAGTCCATTTAAAATGTCTAAAAAGACTTATATTTAGGAACGGAGGGAGTATGTGTTAATTGTACTGGATTAATGTGTGTATGCAAATGAACCTTTCTTTTGCAGGTCTTGCGCTTGCTTATGTTCAAATATGTACTATAAACTATGTGTTAATTGTACCGAATTAATGTGAGTGTATGCAAATGAACCTTATTCTTCCCGACCTTGCACTTGCTTATGTTCTTGGATCCATCCTGGGGCAAAGCAGACGGTGTTGTGCCGCCCGCCTCGGTCCGTGACCACTGAATGACGATGTTTTAGGATCTATAAGTATGTCGAGAAGGTGAATAGGCTACCAGTTGCCTCTGGATGCACAATACCCTGGTCGCCTCTCGATGCACAATACCCCGTTTTGGTCATATTGTGTACCCTTACCCTAGTCGGTCCACCCTAGATGTCGGTTATTCGCCCAACCTAGGGGCAATACTTTTGCTACACCTCGCGCATCAAGCAAACCATGCACAAAGAGATATCATGTGTGGAGGAGTGATCACAATGTTGGCCAACTCCTTTGGCCTCAACTACAATCATCTCCGCCCCATTGTCGGCAACATCATTGTTACATCTGTGTTCTTACTAGCGCTGATATGGTCGTAGTTCGTAATGGCCGTCATTGTATCAAAATTCCTGGAGTGGTGTACTTGTTACTCACACCTATGTCTAACCGTTTCTCCATTGAGAATGGACAATTGCATTATGTTGCACAGGAAAGAGATGCAACATTTGACCAAGAAGGGCCAGAACCTAAACAAGTAGATGAAGAAGAATTCGCCACCGACGAAGAGGAAGAGCAGCCCCAACAAGACTACACCACCTACGTGGACCTCAACAACCTTCAAGGCTCTATCCAAGATATGAGCAACCTCGCATTGTCCCTGAGAGGCACTTAAGCTCGAGGAGCTTCAAAACACTCGTGTTGGTTTGTTCCAACATTTTTCTTTTTATTTGCTTTTGCTTTTTTGCCTTTTGCAATTTTTTGGTTGCAAGATAGTTTTCAAAAACCCCAAAACCAAAAATAGAATAAGCTTTGCTTTGCTCTTGTTCTTTATTTAGCCCCTTGGAGTTCGTTTGCATTTTATTTTTAGAGGAGTTGGTCTATGCCAGGACAATGAGGAATGCAAGATCAAGGAAGAGAAGTGTGTAAATTTGCAACCATGAAGGTATGTCCTACGACCCCCGTCTTTTGCACTTGAATACTTAGAGTAGATGTAGTGGTTGTATGTGAGACATGTGCAGATGGGAGTAAGTCTTAATAGTTGATACAAAGGTTTTGCTCTAATAGCTGAAATAATTTTGTAGCCTTTGTTTTCTTTAGCTTAGACAACCAAGACTTGCCGTGGGATAGTTTTTAAGTGAAATGTTATTAACCAAGTATAACTATGCACAAGAGAAAGTCTCTCAAGACTTGGTAGTTGAGAAATTGTAGTGAAAGTAATGTTTAATCATGCTCAATCCCATGTTGCTAATTTTAATAGACTTGATAGCACTTGTGGATTAAATTCTCTAGAGGAACTTAGTTGAAAGGTGTGAGATTATGCCAAAAATTTGTGTTGTATATATCAACATGGTGTTACAGCCTCCGGCTGGTGCCATGGCCTTTGCTACTATAAATGCGTTTACATGTGTAAATGTGACCTTGTCACCCTTCTTGATGTTATGTTGAGGACTCCGCTGGCCAATGAACGATCCATCAAGAGCGACAACTTGGATTTCAACTATGAGTTTGTTACCGTACGTAGTGGCAACACCACAAACGAATATTATTCAACTTTCTCTTGAGCGGGTGTGTATGTGGTAAATAAAGGGGATAGATCAAAAGAGCTCGAAAGAGGCATTATTGCTAAAGGTCCATAGTTCCCAAACATTAAGCCACATCGATAACCTATGCATGATCACTTATTTGGCATAATCTCCTTCATGTGTCAATCAAAGTTCCAACAAACAATGATTGAAACAAAGTGTTTAAGAGCCTAGAAGAGGAGACACTTGTGGGGGTACTCATGAGCACTTGAACATTATATTTTGCTACATGTTTTCTACTCCCTAACTTATGTTTTCATGGCTCTATCTAAAGAAACTTTTCCATGCATTCCCAGCAAGCAAGTGTTGTCTAGATTAAATGAAATGAAGTATTGTAAAGTTGTTTTATCTAATAGATCAGAAACTTTATGTTGATTATCTTTGCTTCATTAACACTTGCTCTATAACCATACCACCGCTATATCTATGATAAGTTTTCAGGTCAAGAAGCGGAGGACTATCTAGGCATATCGATCGTAAGTGAACCAGAACCTTCTTGTTATTTCGGGTTAAACAACTGGGTTCCTTATGCTTCGGATTTCTCTCTATGTTGCTCGAGGAAGATCAAGTTTAAGCTTGGGGGAGTTGATGAGTGATATTTTTACACTCATTTCAACCTTGTTTAAACTGAGATATTTCATTAGAAGAGAGATATTTGCTTCGGTGTTGTCACTAATGGCTAATAAGTGCAAGGGATTCCAGAAATCTTCTCTTTGATATTTTTCCACAGGAAATGAGCTAACAGGGGAAGAAATCATGTGGGAGAAAGGGAAGGAAGGTAAATGGAGAGTCACCAGGAGGCCGCCAGAGTCATAGATGAAGTTCCATGCGACCGCGTGCGGTCGCATGAGCGGTCATTTGGCATGGAAACCAAGGCAGGTCGTCCACCCGAACAACTTTTATAAAGTATCCCAGTCGAAATGTAAACATGAGAGCATTGGGGAGAACGTCGAGCACAGCCATAATCTCTTCATCATCATCTTCATCCACAAACCCTAGCGGCCGCCATTTTCATCTCCATAGCCATCTCCACCACCATGGTGCTCTCTCATCTAGTTCATACTTGTAGTCGTGCATCGCAAAAGGCATCCATTGTAAGACATATTGCGATCAAATCTCAAGATGTGTTCTTCAATGTTTTCTTCTCCTGATCTGATCTCCTTGTGTGAGTAGATTGATAAGGTATGGGGTGAGGCATGAGCCTTGGAACCTCAATATTTGGTGAAGGGGTCAATGGGAGTCTTTGACATAACGTCTCGTATGTGTGAAATAAAATTGTTTCATGAAGTGTCTCTTGTCTTGTCTGCGATCTTCATTCCCGCAGGTACCCAGGATCATGGAGATTGAGCACCAGTGAGGCTAGGAGCAAGGGGAACGTGGAGTGTTATACCGAACACCGATGACAATAAGGTTTAGTAGGGTAACATATGGATCGTAACCTTGGGGATTCATGAGGTGTAGTCATGTAACATCCCAATTTTCAATTTGAATGTTATACATAGGTCATCATATGCATATCATATTTTATTTGCATTTTGGTTGAGATCCTAGAAATCTTAAGCAACTCAAGGACCCAAGGAAAGAGTTGGGGATTTCATAAATTTTCATATTTGAGTTTTTCTCAAATTTGAAAAGAGGATCATTTTGATTCTAATATTTTTCTCTCCAATTATTTTCAATATTAAAAATAAAAGAAGGAAGATAATATGACTTCTTCAAAAAGAGAGGAATATTGGAGGAAATTTTTTAAAATCAAATAAATATTTTATTTGAATTAGAAAAATATGCATTTTTGAAAATTGCATTTTTAGGCCAGAAAAATGTTCACTTTGTTCTAGATATTAGGATTAGGCGATGAAAATTGTTTTTGGCATTTTTAGATTTTTTGTATTTTATTAGGATTTCATTCGGGCGGAATATTTTAAAAAAATGTTAGCCGACCGAGCCAGGCCAGCTAGCGGCCCAGCTCGCGGCCGAGCCAGGCCGCAGCCCAGCGGCCCACCTCGGTCGTCCCCGACCCCGAGCTGGAGTCCAGCGCCTCCACGCGCCGCCGGCCGCCGCCATCTCCGCCCCGGATTCCTCTCCACCGCCTCGACCTCGCCCCTCCTCCAAGTCTCCTCCTCCCCCTTTATATAGCCCGGACCCCGGTCCCGTTTCCCTCGAAACCCGAGCCACCGGAGCCCGCAGCCGCCGCCACACCCTCGCCGGAGTTGCCACCGCCGCCGAGCTTCACCGCCGTCGCCCCGCTCCGCCCTGCCACTCCCGACCGATGCCGCCCCCTCCATCCTGACCGCCGAGCTGCGCCGAGCCCCCTGACGCCCTCGCCGCCGCCGGAGACCCACCGGAGCCGCCGCCCTGTCGACGTCCGAGCCGCCGCTGCCGTCTTGCCGGATTTTCACCGGTTTTAGGTATAAAACTATTCGGTTTTTTGGTTTACATTTTTTCGGTTTTCGATTTAGAACGGGTTTTTTCGAGTTTGCTAATTAGCGAGCGTTCGCTCGAACGTCTCTGTTAGTGAACATATTCACTCGTTTGTCCCTGATAGCGAACTTTCATTTGATGGTCTTTTTCTTTTATTTTATTTTCGGACAGGGACCTATCCGTGATTATTTTTATCACAGATTAGCCCCTGATCTTTAAACCCTCGCAACTTTTCGCTCGTTCATCCAAATCCAGTGAAACCAATGCCAAAATCTTCATCTCGGACCGCTCTTTCCAGTTAACCAACTTGAACATGATTTTGAAAATTTAAAATTTGGTTGCAAGTAGATTTGAATTTGAACTTCTTTTGACCGTAGTTTGAGTTTCGTAACTCCGATTTGATTGATTCTTTTTGCAAAATCAAAGCTCTTCAGTTGAACTTCAATTTGGATCTTTCCTCTTAAGTTTTACCCTTACATCTATTGCTTGAGTGCTTATGTATGTTATTGTTTGTTTGCGATAGAGTTTCCGGAGTGCGAAGCGTGCTACTACAAGTCACTAGGGTTTTCCGATCGTCAGCAAGGCAAATAACACTGTGATCATACCCCTTTATTACCTAGTTTTTATGCATTAGTTTCAAACCCTCAAACATTGCATGAGTAGGAACTGTTTAACATGTGGGTATTGGGAAGTAGTTGTTGAGGTAGTACCTATTGCCCTTTTCATTCAAACCCTGGGAGTTACTTCTACGTTATGCTTATACTGCTATGCTATGCTCGTAGACGTGGTTTGGTTTGAGTGTTTCATGACAGTTGTGAGTATTATTATGAACTAAGGGTTTATTTAAGGTGGCTACTTTAACACACCTCTGGGTGGATTGTTTGTGGGCACTTGGGGTAATCCAGTGTTGTCCAAGGAGATCCCGGGGAATCTGTGTGATCATCCTATGGTCTGCCACCTAGGCTCAAAGGGATCATAAAATTATTCATGCTAGAAACTTCCGTGTGCAGCCACAAGCCATTATGGGCTCTAGCATAGTTGAGTATGTTGTGTGACCTCTTTCAATGGTAAACTAGCAGATGTAGGGGATGTAGGTGGTACGGTTTACCCGTCGAAAGGGCTAATGCTTCTGAAAGACCGTGTCTCGGTCATCCGTTTCTCAAACATCATGCAGTGCGAGAAATCAAACGGAGGAAATCGAGTCTTGTGGGGAAAAGTGCGCAAACCTCTACAGAGTGTACAAACTAATCATGGTTAGCCGTGTCCCCAGTTATGGACGTCTTGAGTATCTGGTGCTTGAATTATTATGTTGATCTCATCACTTTACTTAATTAGTTTGTTGGGTTAATGATTATTAATTTGGTATTGAGATGGGGTTACCATTCTCAATGTTTTCAACAAAATTTGTAGTTAAATAAAATATATTCCTTTGTTGTAGGGAAAAACTAGCTTTCTGCAAAAATAACCATAGAGCCTCCACCAAACAAATATGCATATAGTTATAGCTACTACTTGTTCATTGCTCTACAGTGTTATTCTGCCAGCATATTCCATGTGCTGACCCTTTTCGGGCTGCAACGTGTTATGTTGCAGACTTTTCAGACGAAGAGTAAGGTGCGCTATGCCGTTGTAGTTGATGGACTCATTTTACCTTCGAAGCCTTCCGCTGTTATCTTCATTAGATGGCCTTCAGCCATATTATTGTAATAAGTACTCTCTTTTGAGATATTCGATGTAATAAGTGTGTGATTGAACTCTGTTATAAATCCTTCAAGTACTGTGTGTGTCAGCATTACCAATCCAGGGATGACACTTATGCACAGAGATTTGATCGTTTGAGGTCAGATCGCTACAAGTTTAAACACCCAAAGCTTTTGTGTGATATTATTATCTTAATTATCGAGGTAACCCCGCAAGACGGATAGGGCCTGTGTTAGGACAACTGATTCTTGATGCAGGACTTGTGCCGGTGAAGATGTTATTTGGACACATCCCCCACTCCGATACAAAGCAAGCACATCTTGATGGGTGACTCCCCGAGCACAAACTAATATCATTTTTGATCCCAACACCAATACATGGTTGTAAGCATTAGGTCCTCATTCATGTACCTTCTTTTTATTATAAGTGTTTGAATCACAATTTGCTTGTTGATTCGGTCAAAAGTTGGATTTGAAACTTTGGCACAAGCTTGCTAGAGACCATTGATTCAAGGGAATCTTCCCCTCATGGGTTCGATACCTAGTTTCACCTATGAGGAAATAGGTGTGGGATACACTTTCTTGTTCCAATACCGGATCAATAAAAAGGAGATATCACCGATCCATTTAAACATGAGAAGGTAAAAACTATAGATAATGGGATCAAGCTTTCAAGTAAGAAAGTTGTTCAAGAGCACAATGATAATATTCTTGAGGGAGAAAATTCCATGGAAGCTACAATGAAGATGCCAAGCACTGGGGGGCAGCAACAAAATTGAATGATCGATGCAAGAAAACCCAAAGAAAACAAAGGACGAAATAAGCACAAACATAAGAAATCCAAAGTTACTTTTGTAGATAAATATCAAAATAAGAGTGAAGAGAGAAATGCTTATTGTCCAAGTAATTCAAAAGCATCAAGATCACCCCTAGGCGCAAATCTGGGGACTGGTATTGGCAAAAGGAGAATTTTAAGCATCATATTTGTATCCTCCTTTCGGGCCACCAAATGCCAATGTTAGGATGCATCCCTATAGTAATTCTTATCCATATCCATCATGGGACATGTATGATACACGGACACATTCTTCATCTTATTTTAGACTATGTCACCAACATTATGCAGCTCCAAGAAGGTCAACATTTGATGAACAATCACGTGTCAAAGATTGTTTTAATCATAAGGAATTTGTCCAGAGCTCAAGGAATAAGAAAGACGTGGTCAAGCAAGTTTACCGTGTTAAAAGAAATGGTCGTAGGAGTGCTACTTCAGATTTGATATCAAATGAAAAAGAGCCAATTAAAGTGTTGACATTGGCTTCTAAAGGCGATGAGGCAAGTCAATCAAGTGTGAAATCTGAAGATAAAAAGTTTAGAGTGCACAAGGTAAAACAAGGATTGCCATTGCTTCAAACAAAATCACAGTCGGGGCATCCACTAGGCTTATCGTATTGGCAAAAGAAGGAATTACAAAAGCATAATGCACAAGAGCTGAGAAAGAAGAAAATGGTATGGGTTCCCAAAGGGGGCAATCAAAACAAAAATGATGTGCAAGATTCTATTGCAACAAGTACAAAAAAGTGAAGACATAGAAGGATGGAAGCGACGAACAATTAAGTCGAAGGTTTGCATCACAACATCAAAATCATCGGTTAGCACATCATCCATATTATTCAACCATGCCATTGATGCCTTTGCCATGGAATTCATCCGTAGGTATGATCAATTACCCTCCATGGATTTATTTTGATCCATGGATGCAACATAATTTTCTACATCATGAGAGGGTATTACCAAATCACTATACATTTGGTTAGTTCCATTTTTTTGCTAATCCAAAAGAAATATTTGATTGTTATTTCATTTATTTATTTCGGCTATACATGCTTTGGTGGATGAGTTCTACATGGACCTCATGGTAATGGTTGATATTTAACTATCGCCCTAAGAAACTATCTAATCATGGTCGTGGTATTCTAGCATCATCCTTGGTATGATTGGAGACTGAGGCAAGGTGCTAAACATATTGAGGCTTTCGCTGATTCGTTACTAGTAGTGCAACGAATATAAAAAAATATCAATGATTTGGGGAATCACTTATAATTTATTTTGAGGCGTGTCTAGATGTAATATTCTCCCTGGGTTGCTTTCAAATTGTTCATATATCTAGACATGACAATTAGAAAGAGTTGGCACAACAAGCATTCGACTACTATGTTGATCATGGTGTATTGAATATCTATCAAAGCCGATGCTTCGTCTCATCGACACGGGTAAGGCCGAACCAATGACCACTGCTTTGGCCACTAATGAATTTTTTATGCATGCGAAAGCAAGGACTGGAGAAACTTCATTGTTGATTATCTGCAAGATCATAGCTGAAGGATGGACAATATGGTTTGATGAATGGCTTTGATGTGCATATCTATGAAAATTTATCGTCGGATTAATGAAGTCGAGAAGGTTTCACCCAAGTTTGGATCAAAATTTTCACACAAGCAATGGCGGATATATATTTATCATCCTAGGCAGACATATAGATGGCCGATGGAGTGTTGACACCATCCTTATAGAAAACCCGGTACAAGTTACTTTCCGGCATGCTACTTTGTCAAAAATAGGGGGGCATAGGTTGATGCTCAAAAAGTAGCACAATCATAAAGTTGCTTAAAGCTATGCCAAGATTAATTCAAACTTACGATTGGAATTCACCATCAGATGTCTCTCTTCGAGAAGATCAGGATGAATACGAAGATGGTCCATAACGGAGCTTGGATGCAAAAGTTGTGACAACTTTAGAGATGCTCATATTGGCACCAGATTATAAAATGTACAAAACTCAATTAATATGGCCTTGGATAGGAAAAGTTTCAACATGAAAGTTGTGCGTCTCGTCGAAATGATCAATTTTGATATAAAAATCATGTAAATCCTATGCAACATGTGGAGTCAAAACAAGGCTAGGGACAAAAACTGCAGAGTCACTTTGGACCCATCGAGTTGATTTGACTCGGTGAGACCGAGTTGATGTCAGAAAAATCGGGAATTCTGAATGAAACCACTCCGAAATTCTGACTTGAATATATAAGATTACAGAAGGTTGGCCATGTTCACTCGGTGAGACTGAAGCAAGCCACTCCGAGGCTTCGAGTTGATCCAAAAAATTACCAGAGATTTCTATCCGAGTTAGGTTAGGGTTTTTGACATTTTAAAAAGAATTTTTAGTCCTTTTTCTTGTACTGGAAGTCCAACTACCTCATAAATAGATGAGAGGTGATGGCCGATTGAACAACACACAATCGATAAATCAATCTATCATCTTTTACCTTCTCGCTTGTTCTTTTTCTTCTTTGTTCTTTGTTTGTTCTTCTTGTTGCAAGGTGGCGAACCTCGAGGACCCAGGAGTGATCAGGTTGACCTAGGGCAGCCCATAGTGAAAGTGAAATCATGCCCTTAAATCATGTTTTGATGTTGATGATAATATACATGTAGGGGACTAACTATGTTTGTCAAGTCAATCTCAGGTGTTAGTCCCCGGTTCATCAAGGTGTGCGGATCAAGAGCATACGAAGTGTTTCTTACTCAAGGACGAAGTATCAAAATGATTACATATTTGTTTTCTTGAGTATAGGATCCCACACTATTAAGAGGGGATCGATAGGGTTAGTTAAAAGACTTGATCTTGCCACAAACCTCCTTCCCAAAAATGCACATGCTCCATATTTATATTCTCTGACATGTTTTTGTCTCTGGCCTGCCGGATGTCCGGGCCTCATGCCGGATATCTGGCCTGCTCGCCGGATATCCGGGCCTAGCTATCCAGAGAGCACTTTGTGCTGGTGCTGCTTGCTGGATGTCCGGGCTCCCCCTGCACCTCGGATTTTCAGGCTTACTTGCCAGATGTCCGGCTTGTGCTATCCAGAGGGCGTATTCATCTTTGTGAACTTGCCGGATGTCCGACCATGTGCCGGATGTCCGGGGTTTCTTGATTTGCCGGATGTCCGGTCTTGGCCCCCGGATGTCCGGCCCCTCTATGTTTTACCTCTGCTTCTCCTTTGTTCTTCAAGTGCCTCGCCAACTCGGATGTCCGACCACCTTGCCCAGATGTCCGGCCTGCCCGTTCACTTGTGCTACAACAACCACATTTGTGCTCACACTATATATAGCCCTTCTTCCCCACGGGAGAGGGTTGACCATTCACTTTGAACAAACCCTAGAACACATTTCACTCTCTCTCTCTCTCTCACTCTTCCACACCAAATCTTAGATCCCTAAGGGATTTGAGAGCATTTGAGAGAAGTTGTCCGACCAAGTGATAGATCCACTCCTTGTGGTTACTTGTCTCTTTGCACTTATTTATATCATATTGTGCTTGCTTACACACCCATTGGTGTTACTTGTTTATCTTGCTTAGATCCTAGCATTATACTTGCAATTGTTAAGCTCACTTTCATCTTCCGCATTATTGCCTAAAATTTCTAAGTAACAATTAAAATTAGTAATTGTACCTATTCACCCCCTCTAGGTCCATCTCGATCCTTTCACATAGACATCGCACGCCCTAACGGGGTCCCTCCCGGGTGTGTGGGGTTTTGGGTCTACAAAAGTGCCTGCCGGATTGCTTGCGTACCGCACTTCCAGCCGGGCCTCCTTCGACGTGAGCTGCGGTGCATCACCCCGACGTCGAGGGTACACGATGACATTCATGTGTGAACACAAGCGTACAGTATTCACGATCTGGTAGCGCTACGCCGTCCAGAGCTAATCATCACTAGGGAATTAGAGGGAGGAGACTAGAACCACACTGAGCTTCTAATTATTGGGATTAGAGGATCTAGATCAAGCTCTAATTGGTCAACTAGGACCAACTAGGACCAACTAGAACTAGAATTAGAGAACTAGAGGAGGCTACAAAACTTTAGTTCAAAAGGTGCCAATACCTCAAGTATATAGGTTTGGAGAGGGAAGAGGGGGTGCCACACAAGGAGAAGGATTCCCCTCCCCTTGTACCGGCCCTAGGGGGAGGAGGAGTCCCCCACTTGTCCAATTTGGCCTCCCCTAAGTGGGAAAGGGGGTGCCTCCCCTATTGGGCTTTTGTGGCCCAATTCTCCTTCTATCGTTTGTCCTTTTAAGACCCGTTGATATTAAATTAAATATAAAAGCCTCCTAACTATTATTAGAGCCTTTTATTATTAATGTAACACCTCCAGAAACATTTCCACCTATATATTATTTATCGGTAATACTCGGTGCTCGATAAACTCCGAACACTTCAAGTTTCTATCAAAACTATTTCAAATATTAATGAAACAATTTCACAAATATATTCTCCTTACTCCCGTCCTACTAAAACTCAGCAGATCATGATTAACTTAAGCTTGTGACCCGGTAGGTTCGGTAAAACATAGACATGAATAAAACCCCTTTGCTCAATGACCGATATCAGAACCATGGGCGTCCATATCAATCCCCATGAGTACATGAATGACATTCGAGTGAACCTTTGATTATCATGTGGTATTCCCTTTGCTTCGAGATACTTTACAAAACCCAAGGTGAGATGTATCGGTATCCTCTTGAATCAAACACATGCTCACTATACCGGTCTCCTTATTAACAGGTTTGATCTTCTTTCTCGTTGACATGTTAAAGCATCCCCGTGATATTGTCACCTGTGTCTGGCTAGACGATGATAGATGCCGTCACATCGAGAGGGCCCTAAGAATATATCTCCATCGTCGGAGGAGCAAATTACACTCTCGAGCTATCTAGTCCCTTCTCAAACTTTCCGATGAACCTGTAAGTTGTCGTTATGATCACCATATTACAAATGACGTGTGAGAAACCCTAAAGTCCACCGTATGGTAAGAAGTGACTACGATACTCTCATGGTCTAAGGAACTAAGACTCACGTTAACACTTCGTGTTATAACAATAGACTTCAGACAATATTATCTCAAAGTATAACAAACAAGTTTGGTCGATTCAATATGATCGTTCTTCTAATGCCATACTCTCAATGTCGTTTTAGGACTATCGTTACACTTAATGATATCCTAAAATCCGGGAAACATGATCACCAACAACACTTAAGCTAATCTTAGAGCAATACTGGGAATCTTATTTTGTCGTTTATCATTCCACACGTGCATATGAGTTTTCCACCGAATTGCACATTCCAAGATCATAGCAGTTACAGCATAGAATATAAACTCTTAATTATGAATATAAAATATAATAATACAATATTATTGCCTCTAGGGCATATTTCCAATAGCAGCAACCGCGGGTGATGCAGGATCAAAGTCTTCATCAGCAATAGGCAACTTGGTAACTTCAAGTAGCTCGCGAGTTGGGGCCTTGAGATGCTTGTCACCAGTCATCTGATACGCCCAATTTGCATCATGCTTTTATATCAATATTTATTGCATTATGGGTTGTTATTACACATTATGTCACAATACTTATGCCTATTCTCTCTTATTTTACAAGGTTTACATGAAGAGGGAGAATGCCGGCAGCTGGAATTCCGGGCTGGAAAAGGAGCAATATTACATACCTATTCTGCACAACTCCAAAAGTACTGAAACTTCACGGGAGCACGTTTCAGAATATATAAAAATATTGGGCAAAGGAAGCACCAGAGGGGGGCCACCCACCATCCACAAGGGTGGGGGGCGCGCCCCTACCTCGTGGGCCCCCTGGCAGGCCTCTGGTGCCCATCTTCTTCTATATGAGGTCTTTTGTCCTAGAAAAAATCATAAGTAAGCTCACGGGACGAAACTCCGCCGCCACGAGGCGGAACCTTGGCTGAACCAATCTAGGGCTCCGGCGGAGCTGTTCTGCCGGGGAAACTTCCCTCCGGGAGGGGGAAATCATCACCATCGTCATCACCATTGATCCTCTCATAGGGAGGGGGTCAATATCCATCAACATATTCACCAGCACCATCTCATCTCAAACCCTATCTCATCTCTTGTATCCAATCTTTGTCTCAAAACCTTAGATTGGTACCTGTGGGTTGTTAGTAGTGTTGATTACTCCTTGTAGTTGATGCTAGTTGGTTTAGTTGGTGGAAGATCATATGTTCAGATCCTTTATGCATATTAATACCCCTCTGATTATGAACATGAATATGCTTTGTGAGTAGTTACGTTTGTTCCTGAGGACATGGGAGAAGTCTTGCTATAAGTAGTCATGTGAATTTGGTATTCGTTCGATATTTTGATGAGATGTATGTTGTCTTTCCTCTAGTGGTGTCATGCGAACGTCGACTACATGACACTTCACCATTGTTTGGGCCTAGGGGAAGGCATTGGGAAGTAATAAGTAGATGATGGGTTGCTAGAGTGACAGAAGCTTAAACCCTAGTTTATGCGTTGCTTCGTAAGGGGCTGATTTGGATCCATATGTTTCATGCTATGGTTAGGTTTACCTTAATACTTCTTTTGTAGTTGCGAATGCTTGCAAGAGGGGTTAATCATAAGTGGGATTCTTGTCCAAGGAAGGGCAGTACCCAAGCACCGGTCCACGCACATATCAAATTATCAAAGTACCAAACGCGAATCATATGAATGTGATGAAAACTAGTTTGACGATAATTCCCATGTGTCCTCGGGAGCGATTTCCTTTATATAAGAGTTTGTCTAGGCTTGTCCTTTGCTACAAAAAAGGATTGGGACATCTTGCTGCACCTTATTTACTTTTATTACTTGTTACCCGTTACAAATTACCTTATCACAAAACTATTTGTTACCGATAATTTCAGTGCTTGCAGAGAATACCTTACTGAAAACTGCTTATCATTTCCTTCTACTCCTCGTTGGGTTCGACACTCTTACTTATCGAAAGGACTATGATAGATCCCCTATACTTGTGGGTCATCAAGACTCTTTTCTGGCGCCGTTGCCAGGGAGTGAAGCGCCTTTGCTAGGTGGAATTTGGTAAGGAAAAATTATATATAGTGTGCTGAAATTTACTGTCACTTGTTACTATGGAACATAATCCTTTGAAGGGCTTGTTCGGGGTATCTTCACCCCGACCAGTAGAGAAAAGAGTTGCTCCTCAACCTACTGAACCTACTGAAAATGTTTACTTTGAAATTCCTTCAGGTATGATAGAGAAACTGCTAGCTAATCCTTTTACAGGAGATGGAGCATTGCATCCCGATTTGCACCTAATCTATATGGATGAAGTTTGTGGATTATTTAAGCTTGCAGGTATGCCCGAGGATGTTATCAAGAAGAAGGTATTCCCTTTATCTTTGAAGGGAAAGGCATTGACATGGTTTAGGCTATGTGATGATATGGGATCATGGAACCGATTGAAATTGGAATTTCATCAGAAGTTTTATCCCATGCATCTGGTTCATCGTGATCGTAATTATATATATAATTTTTGGCATCGCAAAGGAGAAAGCATCACTCAAGCTTGGAGGAGGCTTAATTCAATGTTATATTCATGCCCCAATCATGATCTCTCAAGAGAAATTATTATTCAAAAAATTTATGCTCGGCTTTCTCTCAATAATCGCTCCATGCTCAATACTTCTTGTACTGGTTCTTTTATGATGAAGACTATTGAATTCAAATGGGATTTATTGGAGAGAATTAAATGCAACTCTAAAGACTGGGATCTCGACGAAGGTAAGGAGTCAGGTATAACCCCAAAGTTTGATTGTGTTAAATCTTTTATGGATACCGATGTTTTCCGTGAATTTAGCACTAAATATGGACCTGACTCTAAGATAG
Source organism: Triticum aestivum (assembly GCF_018294505.1). NCBI lineage: Eukaryota > Viridiplantae > Streptophyta > Magnoliopsida > Poales > Poaceae > Triticum > Triticum aestivum. The sequence continues at coordinate 493,177,368 of NC_057794.1, read as the reverse complement.
TAGCTTCTTTCTGTGAATCCTTTGCTACTCATGTTGATCTCCCTAAGGAGAAGTGGTTTAAATATAATCCTCCCATTGAAGTAAAAGTAGTTGCACCTATTAAAGTTGAAGAAAAGACTATCACTTATAATGATTCTGTTGTTCCTACCGCTTATATTGAGAAACCACCTTTCCCTGTTAGAATAAAGGATCATGCTAAGGCTTCAACTTTGGTTCGTAAGAGTAATACTAGAACACCTACATCCCCTGAGCAAATTAAAGTTGAACCTAGTGTTGCTATGGTTAAAGATCTCTTGGCTGATAATATTGATGGGCATGCTATTTACTTCTGTGATGAAGCTGCTAGAATTGCTAGACCCGACACTAAAAATAAACATAGACCTGTTGTAGGCATGCCTGTTATTTCTGTTAAAATAGGAGATCATTGCTATCATGTCTTATGTGATATGGGTGCTAGTGCAAGTGCAATACCTCATTCCTTATATAAAGAAATTATGCATGATATTGCACCTGCTGAGATAGAGGAAATTGATGTTACAATTAAGCTTGCCAATAGAGACACTATTTCACTAGTTGGGATTGTTAGAGATGTTGAAGTCTTGTGTGGGAAAGTTAATTATCCTACTGATTTTCTTGTTCTTGGTTCCCCATAAGATAAATTTTGTCCCATTATATTTGGCAGACCCTTCTTGAATACTGTTAATGCTAGGATAGATTGCAAAAATGATGTTGTTACTATTGGTTTGGGGGATATGTCTCATGAGTTTAATTTTGCTAAATTTTGTAGACAACCCCATGATAAAGAATTGCCTAGTAAAGATGAAATCATTGGTCTTGCTTCTATTGTCGTGCTTCCTAATGATCCTTTAGGACAATATTTGCTCGATCATGAAAATGATATGTTTATGAATGAAAGAAGGGAAATAGATGAAGTATTCTTTAAATAGGGACCTATTTTGAAACACAACTTGCCTGTTGAAATCCTAGGGGATCCTTCACCACCTAAGGGTGATCCCGTGTTTGAGCTTAAACCTTTACCTGATACTCTTAAATATGCTTATCTTGATGAGAAAGAGATATATCATGTTATTATTAGTGCTAACCTTTCAGAGCATGAAGAAAAGAAATTATTGAAAACTTTGAAGAAGCACCATGCTGCTATTGGATATACTCTTGATGATCTTAAGGGCATTAGTCCCACTCTATGCCAGCACAAAATAAAATTGGAGAAAGATGCTAAACCGGTTGTTGATCACCAACGGCGGTTAAATCCTAAGATGAAAGAAGTGGTAAGAAAAGAAATACTAAAGCTTCTGGAGGCAGGTATAATTTATCCCGTTGCTGATAGTCAGTGGGTAAGTCCTGTCCATTGTGTCCCTAAGAAGGGAGGTATTACTTTTGTTCCTAATGATAAAGATGAATTGATACCACAAAGAATTGTTACAGGTTATAGAATGGTAATTTATTTTCGCAAATTAAATAAAGCTACTAAAAAGGATCATTACCTATCAAATGCTAGAAAGATTATCCAAACATACACATTTTTGCTTTCTAGATGGTTATTCTTGTTTCCCTCAAATAACTGTATCAAAAGAGGATCAATAAAAGACCACTTTTACCTGCCCTTTCGGTACTTTTGCTTATAGACGTATGCCTTTTGGTTTATGCAATGCACCTGCTACCTTTCAAAGATGTATGACTGCTATATTCTCTGACTTTTGTGAAAAGATTGTTGAGGTTTTCATGGATGATTTCTCCGTTTATGGAACTTCTTTTGATGATTGCTTAAGCAATCTTGATCGATTTTTGCAGAGATGTGAAGAAACTAATCTTGTCTTTAATTGGGAGAAGTGCCACTTTATGGTTAATGAAGGTATTGTATTGGGGCATAAAATTTCTGAAAGAGGTACTGAAGTTGATAAAGCTAAAGTTGATGCTATTGAAAAGATGTTGTGTCCTAAGGACATTAAAGGTATAAGAAGTTTCCTTGGTCATGCCGGTTCTTACAGGAGGTTCATTAAAGACTTCTCAAAAATTTCTAGGCCTCTGACTAATCTCTTACAAAAAGGTGTTCCTTTTGTATTTGATGATGATTCTGTAGAAGCATTTGAAATACTTAAGAAAGCCTTGATTTCTGCACCTATTGTTCAGCCACCTGATTGGAATTTACCCTTTGAAATTATGTGTGATGCTAGTGATTATGCTGTAGGGGCTGTTCTAGAACAAAAAGTTGATAAGAAATTAAATGTTATCCAATATGCTAGTAAGACTCTGGACAGTGCCCAGAGAAATTATGCTACTACTGAAAAAGAATTTTTAGCAGTTGTATTTGCTTGTGATAAGTTCAGACCTTATATTGTTGATTCTAAAGCAACTGTTCACATTGATCATGCTGCTATTAAATATCTTATGGAAAATAAATACGCTAAACCTAGGCTTATTAGATGGGTTCTCTTGCTACAAGAATTTGATTTGCATATTATTGATAGAAAGGGAGCGGAGAACCCCGTTGCAGACAACTTATCTAGGTTAGAGAATGTTCTTGATGACCCACTACCTATTGATGATAACTTTCCTGATGAACAATTAGTTGTCATAAATGCTTCTCGTACTGCTCCATGGTATGCTGATTATGCTAATTACACAGTTGCTAAATTTATACCACCTAGTTTCACATACCAGCAAAAGAAAAAGTTTTTCTATGTTTTAAGACATTACTTATGTGATGACCCACACCTTTATAAAGAAGGAGTAGATCGTATCATTAGACGTTGTGTACCTGAGCATGAACAAGAACAGATCCTACGCAAGTGTCACTCTGAGGCTTATGGAGGACACCATGCTGGAGATAGAACTGCACATAAGGTATTGCAATCCAGTTTTTATTGGCCTACTCTTTTTAAGGATGCCCGTAAGTTTGTCTTGTCTTGTGATGAATGTCAAAGAATTGGTAATATTAGTAGATGTCAAGAAATGCCTATGAATTATTCACTTGTTATTTAACCATTTGATGTTTGGGGCTTTGATTATATGGGACCGTTTCCTTCCTCTAATGGGTATACACATATTTTAGTTGCTGTTGATTACGTTACTAAGTGGGTAGAAGCTATTCCAACTAGTAGTGTTGATCATAACACCTCTATTAAGATGCTTAAAGAAGTTATTTTTCCGAGGTTTGGAGTCCCTAGATACTTAATGACTGATGGTGGTTCACATTTTATTCATGGTGCTTTTCATAAAATGCTTGCTAAGTACGATGTTAATCATAGAATTGCATCGCCATATCATCCACATTCTGGTGGTCAAGTAGAACTGAGTAATAGAGAGCTTAAATTAATTTTGCAAAAGACTGTTAATAGATCTAGAAAGAATTGGTCCAAGAAACTTGATGATGCATTATGGGCTTATAGAACTGCGTATAAAAATCCTATGGGTATGTCTCTGTATAAAATGGTTTATGGAAAAGCATGTCACTTACCTCTCGAACTAGAACATAAGGCATATTGGGCCATTAAAGAGCTCAATTATGATTTCAAACTTGCAGTGAGAAGAGGCTTTTTAACATTAGCTCACTTGATGAATGGAGAACCCAGGCCTACGAGAATGCCAAACTGTTTAAGGAAAAAGTTAAAAGATGGCATGACAAAAGGATACAAAAGCGCGAGTTTAATGTAGGTGATTATGTTTTGCTATACAACTCCTGTTTAAGATTTTTTGCAGGCAAACTCCTCTCAAAATAGGATGGTCCTTACATTATCGAGGAGGTCTATCGTTCCAGTGCCATAAAAATCAACAACTTCAAAGGCACAAATCCGAGGGTGGTGAACGGTCAAAGAATCAAACATTATATCTCAGGTAATCCTATAAATGTTGAAACTAATGTTATCGAAACCGTAACCCCGGAGGAATACATAAAGGACACTTTCCAGAACATTTCAGACACTGAAAAGGAATAGGTATGAGGTATGGTAAGTAAACCGATTCCAAAACAGTTCTAATAGCAATTTTTCTCCATTTTGGAATATTTAAGAAAATATGAAAATAAGAAGCTGTCCGGGAAGGACACGAGGCTTCCACGAGGGTGGAGGGGCGCCCTACCCCCCTGGGAAAGCCCCCTGCCTCGTGGGCACCTCGTGTGCTCTCCGGACTCCGATTTCTTGCACGATACTTCTTTCGGTCGATAAAAATTCATTATATAATCTCCCGAAGGTTTTGATCACCGTACCACGCAAATATCTCCTGTTTTTGTTTTGAGCTATTTTCTGCAAGGTTGTCAAGGCCAGGCATCATGTCGTCTCCCTCCTCCAACAATGAGGGCAACGATGCTTGGCTAATGAAGATAGAGCTGAAGAGAGGAGAACCCGAGGAGATCAACAAGGATGATGGGATCAAGAAGGCCATGGGAGATCAAGTTCCGGCAATAGAAGACGAAGACATCCTTCAACCTCATCACAATCTCCTTACCCCAACGGAGATTGAAGCTTTCAAGATGATTGAGTTAGCTCGCAATCAAAACAAGTATCTCACAAGTGAAAATATTTTGTTGAAGGAGCATATCATCGCACTCAAGGGCATCATCTACAAATTGGAGGATCTCCTACGCTCGATGTGCGACTATCCATTATCGCCATCATCCTCTTCACCAACAAAGAAGAACTGAGTATCGGGTATGGGCACTCCCCTTGGCAACTGCCAAGCTTGGGGGAGGTGCCCCAGTATCGTATCACCATCACACCTTTTTATCTTTACCATTTTTCTTAGTTCGATCCTTTTGGTTATATCTTGATCTAGTAGAATAAAGTTTTAGTATGATCTAGTTTTGAGTTTTTCTTTATGATCCTTCTATGTAATCGAGTCTGTGAGCTATATATAATAAATAATAGTGTTGAGTCTAGGGATTTTGCTATCTTGATATGATCTTGAGGGAATAGAAATAAAAGAGAAGATAAAGAATAAAAAGAAATAAAGAGATCATATTGATCTTATGGAGAGTAATGACTTCACATATAGAGAGTATAATGAATAAAAGTTGTTGGGAGTTGACAAACATAGTTTTGGTCATCGTTGCAATTAATAGGAAGTAATAAAGAAAGAGAGGTTTTCACATATAAATATACTATCTTGGACATCTTTTATGATTGTGAGCACTCATTAAAATATGACATGCTAAAAAGTTGAGGTTGGACAAGGAAGACATCATAATGGGTTATGCTTTCTTAAATCCAAAATAAATTATATTGTCATGGATCATCCAACATGTTGGCTTGTCTTTCCCTCTCATTCTAACCAAATTCTTTGCGCCAAGTAGAGATACTACTTGTGCTTCCAAATATCCTTAAACCTAATTTTGCCATGAGAGTCCACCATACCTACCTATGGATTGAGTAAGATCCTTCAAGTAAGTTGTCATTGTTGCAATCAATAAAAATTGCTCTCTAAATATGTATGATTTATTAGTGTGGAGAAAATAAGATTTATACGATCTTGTGATGTGGAAGAAATAAAAGCGACGGGCTACATAATAAAGGTCCATATCACAAGTGGCAATATAAAGTGACGTTCTTTTGCATTAAGATTTCGTGCATCCAACCATAAAAGCACATGACAAACTCTGCTTCCCTCTGTGAAGGGCCTATCATTTATTCTTGTCTTATACTTCATACAAGAGTCATGGTGATTTTCACCTTTCCTTTTTACATTTTATCCTTTGGCAAGCGCAATGTGTTGGAAAGATCATGATATATATAGCTAATTGGATGTGAGTTTTCATGAACTATTATTGTTGACATTACCCTTGAGGTAAAAGGTTGGGAGGCAAAACTATAAGCCCCTATCTTTCTCTGTGTCCGATTAAAACTTCATACCCATAAGTATTGTGTGAGTGTTAGCAATTGTGAAAGACTAAATGATAGTTGAGTATGTGGACTTGCTGAAAAGCTATTATATTGACTCTTTCCGATGTTATGATAAATTGCAATTGCTTCAATGACTGAGATTATAGTTTGTTAGCTTTCAATGAAGTTTCCGATTCATACTTGAAATTGTGAATGAATTGTTACTTTAGCATAAGAATTTATATGACAATATATATATATATATATATATATACATATGTTGTTATGAGAATGATCATGATGCGCTCATGTCCGTATTTTATTTTATCGACACCTCTATCTCTAAACATGTGGACATATTTTTCGATTTCGGTTTCCGCTTGAGGACAAGCGAGGTCTAATCTTGGGGGAATTGATATGTCAATTTTGCATCATGCTTTTATATCAATATTTATTGCATTATGGGCTATTATTGTTGGGGAACGTAGTAATTTCAAAAAAATTCCTACGCACACACAGGATCATGGTGATGCATAGCAACGAGAGGGGAGAGTGTGCCCACGTACCCTCGTAGACCGAAAGCGGAAGCGTTAGCACGACGCGGTTGATGTAGTCGTACGTCTTCACGATCCGACCGATTCAAGTACCGAACGCACGGCACCTCCGAGTTCAGCACATGTTCAACTCGATGACGTCCCGCGAGCTCCAATCCAGTAGAGCTTCACTGGAGAGTTTCGTCAGCACGACGGTGTGGTGACGGTGATGATGTTGCTACCGACGCAGGGCTTCGCCTAAGCACTGCTGCGATATAACCAAGGTGGAATATGGTGGAGGGGGGCACCGCACACGGCTAAGAGATCAATAGATCAATTGTTGTGTCTCCAAGGGTTGCCCCCTCCCCGTATATAAAGGAGGGAGAGGAGGAGGGGGCGGCCAAGGAGGAGGAGGCGCGCCCAAGGGGGGCAATCCTACTCCAAGTAGGATTCCCCTCTTTCCTAGTCCTAGTAGGGGAGGGGAAGGAAGGGGAGGAGAATAAGAAGGAAAGGGGGGCCGGCCCCCTAGTCCAATTCGGTTTGTGTTGGCTTTCTGGGAACGGGGGTCCCTAGACTTGCCTGCCTACGGCCCACGGCATGGCTATGCTAGCAGGCCTGTACGGCCCATCTTAGTCAACAAGGCATTCAAGACCCTCGCGAGGGGCCAAGCCTCGCGAGGCAGGCGACGCAATACCTCCTCAGGAGCGGCCTCTCCAGGCAGGCTCACGAGGAGCGGAGATATCAAGGCGGGGAAAACCTCGCGAGGCTCTCGTGACGTGATCCATGACGATCGACACCAGGCGGGCGCCAGCGCGCGCATCGTCCTTGTTTCCTCTTTGGTGCTGAGGGGGCAAGCGCAGGCGAGGAGTACCGGGGCATCAAGCAAAGGTTTCCATATTAGTGCAACGAGACCAAGACCAGCAGGCCAGTAGGACGGAGGTCACCGTGGAGCCCAAGACGGCGTCATCACCAGAGCCCTTTCGCAGGCGAAGACCGCTTTTGTTAGGATAGCTTGTACTAGCTGTCCCCTTTCAAATTGGCCGCCGTTGTTGGCTCCCTTCGCGCTCAATATTTGGGAAGAGGACCAGGGCCCATATAAGTAGAACTAGCCATCACAATAGGGGCATCGAGTAGAGAGCTCACAAGCAAGCGAGCCTTGAGCCAATCCTTAGCCAAACATAGAACACAAGAACACCTCAACCTCAGGAGGTCGTTCTTCCCCTTGTACTGTTCTTCATCAGCCCAAGAGACAATCCACCACGACACACTGGAGTAGGGTATTACACCACAACGGTGGCCCGAACCAGTATGAATCTTGTGTCTTTGCGTTGTGAGTTCGTCGAGTTCATCTGCGAGATCTTAGCGAGCTAGGGCGTAGATCGGTTGGGAGGAAATCTCCGCGCGCACCCCAGTGTTCGAACCTTGAGGGTTTTGCCGGAACCCGTGATCCGACATTTGGCGCGCTAGGTAGGGGTGCGCCATAGCTTCCCTTCCGTCGATCGGCGCTCCGTCGCTCCGTCGTCTCCATGGCGGACGCTCGCCGCGCTCGAGCTGAGCGCCGGGGTGCCCTCACCACCCGCGTTGCTCAGATGGCTCCCGTCGGTGGGCCACCTCGTCGCTCTCTGTCACCTGCCGCCAACGCCCCCACTGGCCCGGCGGGGAACGAGCAGCAAGCGTCCTCGCGGCACCCCTCGGTGCGGCAGGACGACCGCACCGCCACTCTATCGCTGACCCCAGCCGGGTCATCGTTTCACGCTCGTCACGCTCCCGTGGACGTGCAGGCCACGCTCCTCATGGCGAACGAGGTCCTGTGCTACCGCCCGGTCGACGACCTCTACGAGGACTGGCTCAACCGCGTCACCGAGCTCGTCCGTGCCGCAGGGGGCTCCCCGACGCCGTCCCTCTCTCTGCCTCGGCCTCCGCCAGCCACGGGCGACATGGCTCATGGAGCGCCTCCACCACCCCTGCCGCAAGATGGTGCCTTGGCGCCAAGGCGCTTGACCCCACGACGTGACCCACCACGCCCGGTGCCCGCGCGCGAAGAGAGAAGCTGCCAAGAAATTCCTTGGCCGCGAGAAGCTGCACCTGCGCTCCCCGCGCCGCCTCGCCAAGACACCGCACTACCTGCGGTGGCGGCATGCGGGCCTCATCAAGACCAAGCTCCACCTCCGAGACGGGCCCCGGCAAGCACGGCCGGCTGCCACGCCTTCACCCCCGAGCTGCGTAGCGTCGCCTGGCCGGGCAAGTTCAAGCCGGATCAGCCTCCTTGCTACAACGGCACCCTCGACCCCGCGGAGTTCTTGTAGCTCTACGAGTTGAGCATCGAGTCGGCCAACGGCGACGAGAAAGTCATGGTGAACTGGTTCCCAATGGCGCTCAAAGAAGGCGCCCGTTCGTGGCTCTTGTACATGCCTCATGGCTCGATCTCCTCCTGGGACGAGATGCGCGACTGCTTCGTCACCAACTTCCAGGGCACTCACGACCGCCCTCCGGCCGCGGGTGACCCGCGCCGCATCAAGCAATAACCAGGAGAGACCATCCAGACGTACATCCAGCGCGTCAACAACACTCACCTCAAGATCCCCATGGTGACGGACGAGGCCATCATCTCTGTGTTCTCCGACGGTGTCCGCGACGTCAAGATGAAGGAGGAGCTGGCTATCCATGAGGAGTTGTGCACATCTCAGGAGCTGTTCAACCTGACGACCAAGTGCACAAGAGCTGAGGAGGGGCGCCTCTCCCTCCTCAAGCTGCCAGCTGCTGGCGCAGAGGAGAAGAAGTCCAAGGCCAAGGACGTGAAGCACAAGGAAGCAGCCGTGCTCGCAGCCGAGCCGGACACCAAGCGAGGCAGGGACCAGCCCGAGTCATCAAAGGGTAGCCGACCGTTCTGCGCCTTCCACATCCTGAACACCCACAACACCAGCGACTGTCAATAGCTCAAAGCCATTCGCGAAGGACGCTTCGGTCGGTGCCCCGAGCGCAACGAATGGGGCTACGGCCGAGGAGGAGGACGTGGAGGCGGACGCTGGGACGACCGTGGCCCGCGCCAGGAGTGGCGCGACAGGCCTCGTGAGGACCGCTGGCAGGATCATCCTCGCGAGGGCGCCTAGAGGGACCATCCTCGTGAGGATCGTCCTCAGGGCAACGCCGGTCTTCCCCTGCTACCGCCACCGCCAAGAAGGAATGATGACCACCATCAGGACGAGGGGGCTGGGGGCTTCTAGGAGTCGCGTGCAATCGCCTGCATCTTGGGCGGAGCTCAGGCCCCAGCCTCGCAGCGTATCTTCAAACAGTTTGGTCATGAACTGAATGCAGTCCTCCCCAAGCTCGAGGCCACGCTCGCTCAGGTGGTCCCAGTGTGCCATCACCTTCAACTCGGCATATCAGCTCAAGTGTGCAGCCACCGCTGGCGCTCTCCCAATGCTTTGTTCACCAGTTATCAGCAACGTGAAGTCACCAAGACCCTCATCGACGGCGGCGCAGGGCTCAACGTCTTGTCCGTCGACGCGTTCGATAACCTCCAAGTGCCATATGAGCAGCTTCAGCCTACCAAGCCTTTCTCAGGAGTGCCCGATGGTTCCACCACATCGATAGGGCAGGTCCGCCTCCCTGTCACCTTCGAGGAATGCAAGAACTACCGCACCGAGCTCATCGACTTCGACGCCGCGCACATCTGTCTACCATACAACGCTATCCTTGGGTACCCAACCCTGGCCAAGTTCATGGCGGTGACACACCACAACTACAACGTCCTCAAGATGCCAGGAAGTGGCAGAATTATCACAGTCCCGTGCGAAGAAAGGGACGCGGTGTGCTCCCTCGAGCGCGCTTTTCAAGCTGCAGCGATCGACGACCCCGACAGCAAGGGCGAGGGACCTCCTAAGGCCCTCCCCAAGAAGAAGAAGCAGCTGCACCGTGCAGGATCTCAGGAGGATGGCGTCGTAACTGGAACCTCATCAGGATCAGCGCCCCGCTTCAGGGGCGCCTCCCTCCATCGCATAGGAAGGCGCGCCTGGCGCCCTCCTTGGGCAGGGCTTGGGGGCTCTCTTCTGGAGGGCCTCAGACCTTGCCAACATCACGAGGGAGGCACTTGGGCACCACTTGGAGGTGTGCTTCGCGGCACATTTCCCTCAAGAGAACATAGGGCAAGGAGCGCCCACCACTCAGGAGTTCATCACCAATACCACTCAGGAACTGCAAGACGGAAGGGCCATGCGCGGCGACCGCCGCTCATGAGGCGCAGCTCCCCACCCAGGCGAGGATGTCGGGTTGCGCGTCTGCATCGATGTTCCAGGGCTCAACAGGACTGCATCTCAGGAGCTTTTCTGGCCTTCGCACGTGGGCCAAAGTGAGGGTCCACCGCACAACTATGTTCGCATGCCTTTTAGCTTGCCGAGCGTGTCGTTCGTCTACCAGCGCAACTTGCAGCGCGCCCTGGCGGCTCAGGAGGCCAGGTACCGCGCCGTCCTGGCGGAGATGGAGACGGTCCTCAGGGAACCACCTGAGCCCCCAGAGCCTCCTGAGGCTTAGGGCCCCGGTGGCTCGTGAGGAGCTACCCCTTCGTAGCACGCCTTCAGCTGCACCAACTCTCCTTCGTCAACCAAACCAGGTGACATTTTCCAAGTTCATTTAGCTGGGAGCGCCCCTCGGGCTGCATTATTCCCAGGCCGCGTGGGTCCGTCCCTCTGGCATGTATCCCCATTGCTTATGTCTTTATTTTACCCTGTTGGGGGCGCCCCTTGGGCTTCATCATCCCAAGCCGCTCGGGCCTGACCCAGTGGCATGTATCTTTCTACATTTTCCCAAGCTGATTTGCCTTCCATGCTTAATCTGCCTATGATTGTCACCTGCCCGAGTACCACCTGCTCGATCATCGCCTCCCACGGGGCCTCCTCCCACTGGCACGGCGCTGGTGCATGGGTCCGTCTCTGCCACGTTGACAAACCTGAGCGATCGAGCTCTGGCTCGCGGCACGCCCCGCGCACGCCACCTCATTAGGCTCTCAGTGCCTTCATCTCCTCACAGAGCAACAAGTGGCAGACTGGCAACCATAACGGCAAAACCGTGTTTCTCGTTGTGTTGGCTCGCAGGAATATCACGAGGATAGCACCAGGCGGCACCGTGAGCTCCCACCTCTTCCAAGTAATCCGCTTGCACGTTAAAAGGGGGGCTCCTGAGCATCACAACTCAGGAGCTCTTACTGGCTCTCCGGCCCTCACCCCTGCCCTTGTCCATGGCATCGCGACCTGGCATACCAGCGGCGACTGAGCTCGCTCAAGGGCCGGGACCTGAGGACGTAGAGCACGAAGGAAAGCATTGGAAGGGGAGGACCCGTACGGGCCTAACCTAGCTACGCTGCGGATGATTGCGCACAGGTCTGGCGCAGCGCGGAGAATTGACCCCGAGCTGCCAAGATAAGTCACGAGCTCGGAACAACTAAGTTGTTGGAACCTAGGCATTACGCTCGCCGCATCCCTGTTGCGGCCACGTCTCATCCCTTTCTTGCCTTACCATAGCTGCTTGAGCGCTAAGGGGGGCCTCCCAAGCATCACGCCTCAGGGGCTCTTACTGGACCTCGGGCCACTAACCTCCTGGCCTTGACCACGGCACGCGACCAGGCATACCAGTGACGGCTGCAGCCTGCCTGGGGACCGGGACCTGTCAGCGTAGAGCACCAAGCTATTGCGAGGTTGGAAAGGGGAGACCAAGCCTGAACAGGACATGCGTCCGCAAATTTTCATAACAGGGAATATATACGCAAAAGACATTACAGACCCTTTACACACCCCCACGAGGTACTTCATGATTCTTCGCAGGGAAAAAATGAGAACTAAGAGGAATCCTATCTACACCCTCCCGTGGGAGAAGTGTAACGCCCTCGATGCGTCCATATCTCCCACATGTCGAAGAATGACTTAGAGGCATAACCGCATTGAAAGCAATGTCGCAAGTGAGGTAATGTTCACCACAACCCATGTAAATAAATAAAGGGGAAAGGTACATAGTTGACTTACACTCACCACGTCACACAAATACATAAATAACATTACATTCATCCAAATACACTCAAGGTCCGACTACAGAACCAAAATGAAGATAAACCCCAAATGCAACATAGTCCCCGATCGCCCCAACTAGGCACCACTACTGATCATCTGGGAAAGACACGTAGTAACGACGAGAGTCTTCATCGAGCTCCCACTTGAGCTCAGTCATATCATCTGGAGCGGTATCATCGGTCCCGGCATCTGGTTTTGGAAGTAATCTGTGAGTCACGGGGACTCAGCAATCTCACACCGTCAAGATCAAGACTATTTAAGATTAAAGGTATGGCGAAAGGTATGAAGTGGAGCTGTAGCAAGCGACTAGCATATATGGTGGCTAACATACGCAAATGAGAGCGAGAAGAGAAGGCAAAAGCACAGACGAACAACTATGATCAAGAAGTGATCCTAGAACAACCTACGTCAAGCATTACTCCAACGCTGTGTTCACTTCCCGGACTCCGCCGAGAAGAGACCATCACGGCTACACACGCGGTTGATGCATTTTAATTAAGTTAAGTTCAAGTCTTCTACAACTGGACATTAACAAATTCCCATCTGCCCATAATCGCGGGCACGGCTTTCGAAAGTTCAAATCCCTGCAGGGGAGTCCCAACTTAGCCCATCACAAGCTCTCACGGTCAACGAAGGATATTCCTTCTCCCAAGACAATCCAATCAGACTCGGCATCCCGGTTACAAGACATCCTCGACAATGGTAAAACAAGTCCAGCAACACCGCCCGAATGTGCCAACAAATCCCGATAGGAGCTACACATATCTCGTTCTCAGGCACACTCAGATGAGACTAGCTACGAGTAAAACCAACCCTCAAGTTTCCCCGAGGTGGCCCTGCAGGCAGCTCAGTTTGGACCAACACTCAGAGGAGCACTGGCCCCGGGGGGTTTAAATAAAATGACCCTTGGGCTCCAGAAACCCAAGGGAAAAAGAGGCTAGGTGGCGAATGGTAAAACCAAGGTTGGGCATTGCTGGAGGAGTTTTATTCAAGGTGAACTGTCAAGGGGTTCCCATTATAACCCAACCGTGTAAGGAACGCGAAATCCGAGAACATAATACCGATATGACGGAAACTAGGGCGGAAAGAGTAGAACAAAACACCAGGCATAAGGCCGAGCCTTCCACCCTTTACCAAGTATATAGGTGCATTAAGATAAACAAGATAATATGGTGATATCCCAACAATAAACAAGTTCTAACAAGGAACGATCTCCAATCTTCACCTGCAACTAGAAACGCTATAAGAGGGGCTGAGCAAAGCGGTATCATAGCCAAACAATGGTTCGCTAGGACAAGATGGGTTAGAGGTTTGACATGGCAATATGGGAGGTATGATAAGCAAGTGGTAGGTATCATAGCATAGGCATAGCAAAAGAGCGAGCATCTAGCAAGCAAAGATAGAAGTGATTTCGAGGGTATGGTCATCTTGCCTGCAAAGTTCTCAGAGTTGCCTTGATCCTCGTAAGCGTACTCAACGGGCTCCTCATTCACGTAGTCGTCTCCCGGATCTACCCAAACAAGAACAATAAGCAAAAAGGAACACAATCAACCACGTGCAATGCTCAAGCAACATGATGCAAACATGGTATGATATGCGGGATGCGGTATGTGAAGCATATGCAAGATTTGGAAAATAATGAATGAACCTGGCCTCGACTTGGAAATCCAAGAGTGCCACTGGAAAGGTGAGTTTATTTCGGTTGAAATCGATGTAAAGATCACCGGAATCGGATGCACGGTTTGGAAATGGCAAGCAAAACAAATATGGCACCGGTCTGCGATAAACAGCAAGTAGCCATCTAAATGCATCAAGATAAATATGCTACAGCACCCAAACATGGCAAAAAAATACATGGCAGGGATCCACTCATGATGCTTGACAAAAGATGAACACTGAGCTATGGCTAATTCACTCATTAACAGGTTCAAACAATCATGGCAAAAGTGCAAAAGATTACATGTTACAAACTTAGTGAAAATAACAAGTCAGGAATTTATCATCAGGAAGCAATCTTTAGAGCATGAAAAATACATGATACAGGAACATATCATGGCAAAGCAAGACATGGCATGAAGCTACTCAAAGCATATAACAAAGGTCCCTTAGTGACCATGAAACAAAAGGGATCACAAATACAATTGCAACGATGTGAGCATAGCAAAAACATAAACAAATTCAGACTTGGTGAAAAACTGGAGCATGCAAAACAGTTAACAAGTAGGCATGTTTACGAGCTCGATGCATTCACTACGAGGCATTGCATGATAATCTAAACATACACCCAACAAATAGACATGGCATAGAAGCTAGACATGGCAAGAACAACAACATAGCATGCACGGATCAACAACAACAAGCTCGGCAAAATTGCTAAACATGTTAACAATCTATCAGGAACATTTTATAGCAAAAGTAGAGCTCGATTGACTCAAGCTAGGGTGCTCCATAATTTCAAACAAAGACATGGATGGATAGAGCACAACATTATCTACAAAACATCCTTACTAATCATTCCCAAAAGATGCAGGATCACTAGGAAACAACATGAACATATGGCATAAAAACAATAACAGGACAAGGACTTGGTGAAATTCTAAGTCCCTGAAATCAGCATAATTGGGTAAGCTACTTTGCATGCTTGTTCTAGTCACCACGAACATCACAAAAATACATGGCATACACCCCTGTAAAGATGGCATGGCATTCTTCAAAACACATGTAGAGCTCGGGACCATATCATGCACACATCAATCATGGCAAAAATGACAAAAGGGCATTGCTGAAACAGATCTGAAACAATCATCACATAGCCCTCTTCCAACAGCATTTCAGGCATCAAGATCAGCTCAAATGAAGATGATGCAATGAGATGAAATGATGTACTCGTCGAGATGAACATTTTGATATGCTACACACATGAATCGGAGCTACGGATGTAGAGTTATGGCATGTTGAAGAATGCAAAAAATAATTAGGAGGGGGGCAAATGTCAACCGGATCCAGATCGAATCTAGGGTTTGGCACTGTAGCAGCATGAGTCTCGAGGTTCGCCGGAATTGGACGTCGCGGTGGCCGGGGTCGGAGAAGCTTGCCGGCGCGAGGGGACCTGCCGGCCGTAGCTCGGGGCGCGGTGGCCAGAGCGACGGCGAGGAGGTGGCGAGGAGGCGGCGTCGGCGCGGCGATGGCGGGCGGCGAGCCGAGGCGGTGGCACGGGCGGTCGTCGGCGCGGTTGACGGCGGTGGTCGGCGCCAGAGATGGGCAGCAGGCCGGCGCGGGAAGGCGGGTGGCAGCGCGGGGCGCGACCCGGGAGGCGGCGTGGGAGGGCCCGCCCCGGGCTTCGGCGGGCCGGCAGCGGGGGATGCGGCTGGGCCAACGGAGGCGTGACACGTGGCGGCGGCGGCTAGCCGGACATGTCCGTCGGTGGGATTTTGTCCGGCGGCGGCGGGTGTAGATTTTTAGGGGTTAGGGGAAGAGGAGATCCGGGATTTCGTGGAGGGGTCTATTTATAGAGGTAGGAGGAGCTAGGAAGCTCCAAATGAGGTGCGGTTTTTGGCCACGCGATCGTGATCGAACGATCTAGATGATGGAGGAGGTTTAGGTGGGTTTTGGGGCACTTTTGAGGGGTGTTGGGCTGCAACACACACGAGGCCTTTTCGGTCCCTCGGTTAATCGTTGGAGTATCAAACAAAGTCCAAATGGCACAAAACTTGACAGGCGGTCTATCGGTAGTAAACCAAGGCCGCATGGCAAGTCTCGGTCCAATCCGAAAACGTTTAACCCCCACACATGAAAAGAGGTAGAAAGGGACACCGGAGGACATAGGAGCGCCGGAATGCAAAACGGACAGCGGGGAAAATGCTCGGATGCATGAGGCGAACACGTATGCAAATGTAATGCGCATGATGACATGATATGAGATGCATGACAAAGACAAAAACACACGAAGGCAAAAAACCCGACAACGAGGAAGTAAAATAACTTAGTGCCGAAAACGGCAAGAGTTGGAGTACAAATAAGGTAAATTACATCTGGGGTGTTACAACACTCCACCACTATGAAATGATCTAGTCCCGAGATCTAGGACTGGAAAACTCCGGGTTCTCAGAACGGAGGTGATCCTTGCGTTCCCAGGTGGCTTCACGGTCGGAATGATGTGACCACTTGACTTTCAGGAATTTGATTGACTTGTTGCGAGTCTTGCGCTTAGTTTCTTCAAGAATAGCAACGGGGTGCTCATGATAAGACATGTCTTCTTGGAGATCAATGTCTTCGAAGTTGATGGTGCGGTCAGGAGTCTTGAAACACTTGCGGAGTTGAGAGACATGAAACACGTCGTGCACATTTGCAAAGTTGGAGGGAAGCTCAAGTTGATAGGCGAGATCGCCTCTCTTGCTGACGATCTTGAAAGGACCCACGTATCTAGGGGCAAGCTTCCCTTTGATACCGAAGCGACGAGTACCTTTCATTGGAGAGACACGGAGGTAGACATGGTCTCCGATCTTGAAAGCCAAGTCACGATGCTTGCTATCATAGTAACTCTTCTGGCACGATTGCGCGACTTTGAGATTATCATGAATGACTTTGCACATCTCTTCTGCCTCTGTGATCAAGTCATTGCCAAGAAGTTGACGTTCACCAGTCTCTGACCAGTTAAGAGGAGTACGACACTTCCTGCCATAGAGAATCTCGAATGGGGCCTTGCCCGAACTCGCTTGGAAGCTGTTGTTGTAGGAGAACTCGGCATATGGAAGACAATCTTCCCACTTCATGCCGAAAGAGATGACACAAGCCCTGAGCATATCTTCAAGAATCTGATTTACTCGCTCGACTTGGCCACTAGTTTGAGGATGAAAAGCTGTGCTGAAGTGAATGTTGGTGCCCATGGCTTTCTGGAAAGAATCCCAAAACTTAGAGGTGAAGATGCTGCCATGATCTGAAGATATCAATTGTGGAATGACGTGTAGCGAGACAATCCGGGAGGTACATAGCTCTGCCAATTGAGCTGCTATGATAGATTCTTTGATAGGAAGAAAATGAGCCACTTTAGTGAGTTTGTCGATGACAATGAAGATAGCATCATTGCCACTCTTGGACTTTGGAAATCCAGTCACGAAGTCCATCTCAATATGGTCAAACTTCCATTCTGGAATGGCAAGAGGTTGGAGGAGACCAGCTGGTCATTGGTGTTCTGCTTTTACTCTTCTACAGACATCACATTCATTCACGAACTGAGCAATCTCGCACTTCATTCGAGTCCACCAATACGACTACTTGAGGTCCTGGTACATATTTGTACTTCCAGGGTGGATAGAGAGGAGTGAATTGTGAGCCTCGTTCATAATGACTTTGCAAAGGTCACCTTTAGGCACAACCATGCGATCCTCGAAGAATAGAGTATCCTTGTCATCAAGGCTATAGCACTTGTACTTCGGTTGACTCTTGGCAATCCCAATCTTCACCTTCTTCACCATAGCATTACGAAGTTGAGCCTCGCGAATCTGATCTTCCAAGGTAGGAGAGACTTGGAGGTTTGCCAGAAATCCTTGAGGAACAGCTTGAAGGTTGAGTTTGCAGAAAGCTTCACAAAGCTCGGGTTGGTAAGGCTTGAGAATCAAACTGTTGCAGTAAGCCTTCCTGCTCAATGCGTCAGCAATTACATTGGCCTTGCCTGGAGTAGATTCGATACTCGGATTATACTCTTGAATCATTTCGACCCAACGAGTCTGCCTGAGGTTGAGATTAGGCTGAGTGAAGATGTACTTGAGACTCTTGTGGTCAGTGAAGATGTCCACTTTTCGTCCCAATAAGAGATGTCTCCAAGTTAAAAGAGCAAGAACAGCTGCCGCCAACTCGAGGTCATGAGTGGGGTAGTTCTTTTTGTTGGGCTTCAACTGGCGAGAGGTATAGGACACAACTTTCTTCTCTTGCATCAACACTGCACTAAGACCTTGAAGGGAAGCATCATAGAAGACCTCGAACGGTTTGGATTCATCAGGAGGAGTCAGAACTGGATCAGTGACTAACTTCTCTTTCAGAGTGTTAAAAGCGATGTCACGTTTAGGAGACCAGACGTACTTCACATGCTTCTGGAGAAGGTTGGAAGGAGGCTTCATGATCTTAAAGAAGTTCTCAACAAACCTTCGACAATAGCTTGCGAGACCAAGGAAGCTGCGGAGTTGCTTCACATTCTGAGGTGGTTCCCAATTCACAATTGCAGACACCTTCTCAGGATTAACCGCTATGCCCTTGGCAGAGATGATATGCCCAAGGTAGAGAACGTCATCGAGCCAAAACTCGCACTTTGAAAACTTGGCATAGAACTAATGTTCTCTTAGCTTATCTAGCACCAAACGCAAGTGCTTGGCATGATCCTCCTTGTTCTTGGAAAAGACCAAAATGTCATCGAGGTAGACCAAGACGAAGGCATTTGTGTAGGCATTGAAAATGAAGTTCATCATGCGAGAGAATGTTGGCGGAGCGTTGACGAGGCCGAAAGACATGACAGTATATTCATATGAACCATAGCTTGTTCTGAATGCTGTCTTGGGGATATCTTCTTCACGAATGCGAATCTGGTGATAGCCCATACGGAGATCAAGCTTGAAAAATACTTGAGCACCTTTGAGTTGTTCAAACAGCTCATTGATGTTGGGAAGTGGGTACTTGTTCTTTATAGTCTTCTTGTTCAATGGACGATAGTCGACACAGAGTCGGTCCGTTCCATCCTTCTTCTTCACACAAAGAACTCCACAACCCCACGGAGAAGAACTAGGTCAGATGAGACCCATTCGCTCTTGAATATCGAGTTGTTTCTTTAGCTCCTTCAACTCTTCAAGTCCAAGCTTGTAAGGACGTTTGCAAACAGGTTCTGTGCCAGGCTCAAGATCGATGACGAATTCAACTGACCGGTGCGGAGGCATTCCTAGAAGCTCTTCTGGAAAGACATCTTGATATTCGCAAACGACCAGAATCTACGAGATGGCATCCAGCTCGCCCTTCTCATTGATAGAAAACAGACGGATGGTATTGTCACGAGCAGCAAAGACAATTACATCCTCAGACGAATGAGTCAATTGAATCTGCCTGGCAGCACAATCAAGATGAGCCTTGTGCTTAGAAAGCCAGTCCATTCCAAGAATAAGATCAATATCCGAGCTACCAAGGACCATTGGAGAAGCCAGAAACTTGAAATCACCCATCATGATAGAAATATCCGGGACCATCATGCTAGAACTCAAACGCTTAGCCGGAGAAACAACTTGCAATGCTTTAGGTAGTGCCTTAGTGCCAAAATTGTTCTCCGATGCAAATGGGAATGACATGAAAGAATGCAATGCACCAGAGTCAAAAAGAACTTTTGCAGGAATATCGTTAATAGGAAGGTTATCCATGATGACATCTGACGAGTCCTCTGCCTGAGCTGCATTCATCATGTTGATCTTGGCGTGCTTGGGATTATGCTTGACCACTGCGGTACTGGCAGATCTCACATGAGGAGGAGGGGGAGGAAGACGCCTCTGATTGAAGCATTTGTTGGCATAGTGACCCTTCTACTCACACTTGTTGCACGTGACCTCTGAGAGCGGACGGTGATACGGAGCACTTGATCTTGTAGCTTGAGACGAAGTCTTGTTCTTAAAGCCAGGGTTGGGTGGGTGGGAAGATCCACTACCACCTTTGCTCTTCTGCTGATAAGGCTGACGGAACGGAGGAGGAGGCAGCCAATACTTTTGCTGCTTAGAAGCCACTTGAGTTGAGGAAGAAGGAGTTGCATCTCTGACTCACTTCTTGGAAGCATCGCACTTCAGTTGGGCAGCCTCTTGCTTCATTGCCATGTTGTAAAACTCATCGTACTTCTTTGGCTCAAAAAGGACGAGAGCTAGTTGGAGTTCTTCTCTCAGGCCACCTCTGAACTGGTATATCATGCTCTTCTCGTCAGGGACGTCTTGCTTAGCGAAACAGGCGAGCTTCTGAAACATGATGTTGTACTGGTAAACAGACAAAGTGCCTTGCTTCAGGTTGCGGAATTCCTCACGCTTGCTCTCAACCACACTCTGAGGAATGTGATGAGCTTTGAAGTCTTGACGGAATTCATCCCAGGTAATCAAACGGCCTCCTCTAGAATCTTTGTATTGCTAAAACCATTCTGTAGCTTGGTCTTTGAGTTGGAAGGAGGCAAACTTGACAAAGTTCTCAGGCTTGACATTGCTGCACTCAAAATGCTTGCAGATATCCACGAGCCAATCATCAGCGTCTAAGGCCTCGACACAGTTGCTGAAGGTCTTTGGCTGATTAGCGAGGAACTGGTTGAGTGTAGCAAACTGATTCTGATTGTTGCCATGGCCATGATTCCCTTGGTTGCGCTCTTGCAAGAGCTACATGATCAGCTACGTGTTTGCATTGGTAGCAGCCATCACAGCTTGCCATGCCTCCGGAGGTGGAGGTGGAGGTGGCGGATCAGGATTCGGAGTCGTGCGCATTGGAGGAGCCATCTTGGAGAGGGTGACATCCGTTAGCATCTTGACAGACAAATATTCAAGCTGAATCAAACGGAATGAAATTGCAACATATAGTCTTCACATCCGAACAAAATGAACGAATGCATTCCAATCGAAATGGTCACATTTCCATAAATTGAGAAGCCACTTAGATAGAGGTAGAAGAATAAAACAACAAGGTACGGACAAAAACAAATACTTGGTAAGGATTACCCAATCCCAAACAAAATATCCACGGAAGAAATTCTAGAGCTACATGAATTCCCACCTATGAAACTCTCGAACCTTTCCGGTTATGCAATCAGGTGTTAGGGATACAGGGGAAGCATAATATCTCACCCAAAGCTAGCAAATCCTACATCCAGCTGTATCCATCCTTCAACACATAACCAAGAAAACTTCGGAAATCATTTACCTCAACCTTCGAAAAGCATCCGTTATACGAGTTATGGCAATACTCCCGAACTCCCACCCCAATATTGGGTGGCGTTGAGGTTATCTCACCAACAACTGCATAAAAGAGATTTTCGATGTCGGCGAAACTCAGGTATTCTAGAATCTCAACGATAAAATTGTGACGACAACACCACGAAGCTCAACTCCCCGGGACACTGCCACAACCCCTAAATGTCAGGAGGCACCAAGAACAATGTTCTCGTCACAAAACCATCGGAACGATTCCAAGATACCCGCGTGATCCTAATTTTTTTAGTGAAATTTGAGAAGAGAAGAGTCAAAACTCTACGTCAGGATGCCTCACCAGAGCAACGAAGGGACTGAGGAGTAAAAAGAATTCCTAACTCTCTGATATATATAATTCCTAAATGACTCAAAACATTTTTCTAGACTCAACAACGCCAACGATTCGATCAAGCAGGGGGATCCTAAGGTCGGGGAAGGCTCTGATTACCAACTTGTAACGCCCTCGATGCGGCTATATCTCCCACATGTCGAAGCACGACTTAGAGGCATAACCGCATTGAAAGCAATGTCGCAAGTGAGGTAATCTTCACAACAACCCATGTACATAAATAAAGGGGAAAGGTACATAATTGGATTACATTTGCCACGTCACACAAATACATAAATAACATTACATTCATCCAAATACACTCAAGGTCCGACTACGAAACCAAAATGAAGATAAACCCCAAATGCAACATAGTCCCCGATCGCCCCAACTGGGCACCACTACTGATCATCTGGGAAAGACATGTAGTAACGACGAGAGTCTTCATCGAACTCCCACTTGGGCTCGGTCATATCATCTGGAGCGGTATCATCGGTCCCTGCATCTGGTTTTGGAAGTAATCTGTGAGTCACGGGGACTCAGCAATCTCACACCGTCGCGATCAAGACTATTTAAGATTAAAGGTATGTCGAAAGGTATGAAGTGGAGCTGCAGCAAGAGACTAGCATATATGGTGGCTAACATACGCAAATGAGAGCGAGAAGAGAAGGCAAAAGCACGGATGAACAACTATGATCAAGAAGTGATCCTAGAACAACCTACATCAAGCATTGCTCCAACGCCGTGTTCACTTCCCGGACTCCGCCGAGAAGAGACCATCATGGCTACACACGCGGTTGATGCATGTTAATTAAGTTAAGTTCAAGTCTTCTACAATCGGACATTAACAAATTCCCATCTGCCCATAACCGCGGGCACGGCTTTTGAAAGTTCAAATCCCTGCAGGGGAGTCCCAACTTAGCCCATCACAAGCTCTCACGGTCAACGAAGGATATTCCTTCTCCCAAGACAATCCGATCAGACTCGGCATCCCGGTTACAAGACATCCTCGACAATGGTAAAACAAGTCCAGCAACACCACCCGAATGTGCCGACAAATCCAGATAGGAGCTGCACATATCTCGTTCTCAGGGCACACTCAGATGAGACTAGCTACGAGTAAAACCAACCCTCAAGTTTCCCCGAGGTGGCTGTAGCGACCAGACCTCAAACGGTCCAATCTCTGTGCTCAGGTGTCATCCCTGGATCAGTAATGCTGACACCACACAGTACTTGAAGGATTTATAACAGAGTAGCAATCACACACTTATTACATCGAGTGTCTCAAAAGAGAACTAATTACAATAAATATGGCTTAAGGCCATCTAATAGCGATAACAGTGGAAGGCTTGGAAGATAAGTGAGTCCATCAACTCCAACGGCATCACTGAGAATAGAACCATGACCTAAAACCCCTTAATCGTCGTCTGAAAAGTCTGCAACATTAACGTTGGAGCCCGAAACGGGTCAGCACATGGAATATGCTGGCAAAGTAACACATGGAGAGTAATGGAATAACCAGTCTATTCTATATGCATATTTGGCTGGTGGAAAGCTCTATGGTTATAGTTTTGCGTAAAGCCAATTTTTCCCTACTGCAAAGGAATAAATTTTATTTAACTATCATGGTGGTTGTTAAACATTGAGAATGGTTGACAGCATTCTCAATCCCAATTAAGCATCATCATTAAACAAACCCAACAAAATTTATTTAGAGTAACATGTTGAGATTCACATGATAATCCAGGTACTAGATACTCAAGATGTCCATAACCGGGGACACGGCTAACCATGATTAGTTTATACACTCTGCAGAGGTTTGCGCACTTTTCCCCACAAGACTCGATCTCCTCCGTTGGGATTCTCACACTACATGGTGTTTGAGAAACGGATGACCGAGACATAGTCTTTCAGAAGTGCTAGCACCTTATGAACGGGTAGACCGTACTAACCTACATCCCCTACATCTACTAGTCTACCACTTTAAGAGTTCGCACGACTTAATCAACTATTCTAGAGCCCATAGTAGCTTGTGGCTGCACACGGAAGTTTCTAGCATGAATAATCTCATGATCCCTTTGAGCCTGGGTGGCGGTCCATAAAGAAAATCAGGCAATCGCTGGAATACCCAGGTGCCTCAATCCACCCAGATGTGTATTTACGTTGCCACCTGAAATAAACCATTAATTAACAATCTCACATCTGTCATGGATACACTCACCAATCCACATCTACGAGCATAGCATGGCATAATGAGCAAACGTAGAAGTAACTCCCAAAGGTTTGATAATAACAGGTAATAGGTACTACCTCATCTACTTCCCAAACCCACAATTTAATTAGATCCTAATCATGCAATTTGTGAGGATTGATCTAATGCAATAAAACTGTGAGTGGGAAAAACATGATCAAAGTGTTACTTGCCTTGCTGATGATCCGGGAAACCTAGCGATTCGAAGTAGCAAGCGGAGCACTCCGGGTACTCTATCGCAAACAAACAAGCATACAATAAGTACTCAACTAATGCACAAGTAAAACTCAAATAAGATATCTAACCAGAAAGTTCAACTTAAGAACTCCGTTTGGCAAAAAGAATCAAATCGAACGAAGCAACGGAAGACAAACAGCAAAAGAAACAAGCTTCATTTACTATTCTAGATCTAGGGCAATTTTTATAGTGGCAAAACCTTGTTTGAGTTGGTTAAACGGAAAGAGGGTTTCGAGACGAAACTCCAGGCGCTTGAATCGCCTGATTCTGATAAACGAGCGAAAAGTTAAACTAAAACGAAAATCGGATCAGAAATCGCGATCAGAAAAATCGCGGAATAAATCCGAGAAAAAGAAAAACGACGAACAGCTTAACGAATGAGCGTTCGTTATCTGGATCTAAACAAAGAACACGTTTGTTAAAACGAACGAACGAGCGAACGCTCGCTAATTAACCTAAACCGGAAAAAAACCGATCTAAAAAGAAACAACGTAAACTAAAAAAACCGAACAAAAACCGGCGGAAACCGAACGGTTTTCCAGGAAAAACCGGCGGCGGGTGAACCTCGGCGGCTCGGGCGGCGAGACGG
>NC_057794.1:493118204-493152214 GCF_018294505.1 Triticum aestivum | reverse complement strand
GCCCCGGGGCGGGCCGGCGGCTTATAAAGGCCGAGGCCGGAGGAGTCCGGGCCTAACACGACCCGTAGGTCGGTTCAGTTTTTTTTAAAATAGTTGCACTCAGAAAAAAAATAAAAGGAATACTAAACGGACTCCAAAAATCCCGAAATAAATTTTCCCCGGCTTCTAAAATCAAGCCGCACAGGATGAACATTTGTTTGGGGCCTAAATGCAATTTTGAAAAATGCGCATTTTTCCTAAATTCAAATAAAATAGCAAAAAAACCAAAAGAATCTTAATTGATTTTTTTATTAAATCCTCAATATTTCTTTATTTTGGGAAAGTCATTTTATTCCCTCTCTCATATTTTTGTAATAGAAATAATTGAAGATAAAATAAATAAAATCAAATGATCCTATTTTCAAAAGTTGAGACAACTCAAATATGAAAATAAGGAAATCCCCAACTCTCTCCGCGGGTCCTTGAGTTGCGTAAAATTTCTAGTATCAACCAAAATGCAATAAATAGGATATGAAATGATGATCTAGTGTATAACATTCCAAATTGAAAATTTGGGATGTTACAAACCTACCCCCCTTAAGATGAATCTCGCCCTCGAGATTTGGGTTGGCTAGAAAATAGGTGAGGGTGGTCCTTCAGCAAATCTTCCTCTCGCTCCCAGGTGGCTTCATCCTCCATGTGGTGGCTCCACTGAACCTTGCAAAACTTGATAACCTTGCTGTGGGTGACTCGACTGGCATACTCTAGAATCTTCACTGGTTTCTCCTCATAGGTCAAATCACTGTCCAACTGAATTGCTTCCAGTGGTAGTGTATCTCTCAGCGGTATTTTAGCCATCTCTGCGTGGCACTTCCTCAACTGGGAAACGTGGAACACGTTGTGAATTCCTGACAATCCTTCGGGTAATTCCAATTTGTAGGCCACTTCTCTCATACGCTCCAAAACATTGTATGGTCCTACAAAACGTGGTGCTAACTTTCCCTTAACTCCAAAGTGCTTAACTCCTCGAAGTGGTGATACTCGAAGATAAACTCGGTCTCTAACTTCGTAAACTGTCTCCTTGCGTTTAGAATCTGCATAACTCTTCTGCCTGGACTGAGCTACCTTGAGCCTATCGCGAATCAATTTCACTTTCTGTTCAGACTCCTTTATCAGATCCGGTCCAAACAACTGGCGGTCTCCAACTTCATCCCAAGACAATGGGGTCCTGCACCTCCTTCCATACAAGGCTTCAAAAGGGGCCATCTTCAAACTAGATTGATAGCTGTTGTTGTAAGAGAACTCTGCATACGGCAAATTCTCGTCCCAACTAGATCCGTAATCTAGCGCACAAGCTCTTAGCATATCCTCCAAAATCTGATTGACTCTCTCGGTCTGTCCATCTGTCTGCGGATGGAAGGCTGTGCTAAACTCCAGTCTGGTTCCCAAAGTTTCATGCAACTGATTCCAGAACTTTGAGCTAAATTGGGTTCCTCTATCTGATACTATGCTCCTTGGAACTCCATGCAGACAAACGATTCTAGTCATGTATATCTTTGCCAACTTTGCACTGGTATAGGTAGTCTTCACGGGAATGAAATGAGCTACCTTTTTCAAACAATCGACTACAACCCATATCGAGTTGTAGCCTGAACGTGTTCTGGGCAATCCTATAATAAGGTCCATGCCTAACTTATCCCACTTCCATTCGGGTATCGGCAACGGTTGTAGCAGTCCTGCTGGCTTCTGATGCTCTGCCTTTACTCTCTGACATACATCACAAACTGCTACATATTCTGCAATATCCTTCTTCATTCCGGTCCACCAGAAAATATCCTTCAAATCCAAATACATCTTGGTATTTCCTGGGTGAATCGAATACGGTGAATCACGGGCCTCTTGTAAAATTAACTTCCTGATCTCTGAATCATTTGGTACATAAACACGGTCTTCAAACCATAAGGTATCGTGCTCATCCTCACGAAATCCCTTAGCTTTTCCTTTGCTCATTTTCTCCTTAATAGAGGCAATCTCCTTGTCAGTCTTTTGGGATTCTCTGATCTTATCCATCAATGTAGACTGAATCTCCAATGCTGTTACATAGCCTCTTGGAACTATTTCCAAACATAGTTCCCGAAGATTTTTGGCTAACTCACTTGGTAAATCTCCCGTCATTAAGGTGTTGACATGGCTCTTACGGCTCAACGCGTCAGCTACTATGTTAGCCTTTCCGGGGTGATAATGC
Source organism: Triticum aestivum (assembly GCF_018294505.1). Lineage (NCBI taxonomy): Eukaryota > Viridiplantae > Streptophyta > Magnoliopsida > Poales > Poaceae > Triticum > Triticum aestivum. Next base: position 493,149,990 of record NC_057794.1, on the reverse strand, counting down.
AATTTCATATCATAGTCCTTGATGAGTTCCAACCATCTCCTTTGTCTGAGGTTCAACTCCTTCTGTGTGAAAATATACTTCAAACTCTTGTGATCCGTGTACACCTCGCAATGGTTTCCAATCAGAAAATGTCTCCAAGTCTTCAATGCATGCACTACGACCGCTAACTCCAGATCATGCATAGCATAATTCAACTCATGGGGCTTAAGCTGTCGTGAGGCATATGAAACAACTCTTCCTACCTGCATAAGCACTGCTCCAAGTCCTCGACGTGAAGCGTCACAATACACCTCATAATCCTTGGTCTGATCCGGTAAAATCAACACTGGTGAGGTAACCAAACATTTCTTCAACTCCTGAAAACTAGCCTCACATTCCTCAATCCATATGAACTTGGTATCCTTCTTCAACAACTCCGTCATAGGCTTCACAATCTTTGAGAAATTCTCAATAAACCCCTGGTAGTATCCCGCGAGTCCAAGAAAACTCCAGATCTCTCCAACTGTGGTTGGCGCTTCCCACTTGGTCACGGTATCAACTTTAGTGGGATCTACTTGTTGGGGATCATAGCAGAAATTTATAATTTTCCACGCATCACCAAGATCAATCTATGGAGTAATCTAGCAATGAGGGGAAGGAGAGTGCATCTACATACCCTTGCAGATCGCTAAGCGGAAGCGTTCAAGTGAACGGGGTTGATGGAGTCGTACTCGTCGTGATCCAAATCACCGATGATCCTAGCGCCGAACGGACGACACCTCCGCATTCAACACACGTACGGTTGGGAGACGTCTCCTCCTTCTTGATCCAGCAAGGTGAGAGGAAAAGTTGAGGGAAAACTCCAACAACACGACGGCGTGGTGGTGATGGAGCTCGTGGTTCTCCGGCAGGGCTTCGCCAAGCACTACGGACGAGGATGATGTGTTGGAGGAGGAAGAGGGCTGCGCCAGGGGAAGGGTGCGGCTGCCCTCCCTCTCCCTCACTATATATAGGGGGAAGGGAGGAGGGGGAGGCGCCCTAGGGTTCCCTAGGGGAGGGGCAGCGGCCACAGGGGAAACCCTAGATGGGTTTGGGCGCCCCCACCCCCTAGGAAACTTGCCCCCCAAGCCGGGAGGGGCGGCTGCCCTAGGGGTGGCGCCCCACCTCTCCTGGTTATGTGAGATGGGGTGGGAGGGGCGCTCAGCCCCTTAGTGGGCAGATGTGCCCTCTCCCCTTGGCCCATAAGGCCCCCAACGCTTGCCGGGGCCTCCGAAACCCCTTTCGTACACGCTGGTCATCACCTGGTACCCCCAGAACAATTCCGGACTCCAATACCCTTCGTCCAATATACCGATCTTCACCTCTGGACCATTCCGAAGCTCCTCGTCATGTCCGGGATCTCATCCGGGACTCCAAACAACATTCGGTAACCACATACTATTTCCCATAACAACTCTAGCGTCACCGAACCTTAAGTGTGTAGACCCTACGGGTTCGGGAACCATGCAGACATGACCGAGACAACTCTCCGGCCAATAACCAACAGCGGGATCTGGATACCCATGTTGGCTCCCACATGTTCCATGATGATCTCATCGGATGAACCACGATGTCGAGGATTCAATCAATCCCGTATACAATTCCCTTTGTCCAGCGGTATTGTACTTGCCTGAGATTCGATCGTCGGTATCCGATACCTTGTTCAATCTCGTTACCGGCAAGTCTCTTTACTCGTTCCGTAACACATCATCCCGTGATCAACACCTTGGTCACATTGTGCACATTATGATGATGTCCTATCGAGTGGGCCTAGAGATACCTCTCCGTTTACACGGAGTGACAAATCCCAGTCTCGATTTGTGCCAACCCAATAGACACTTTTGGAGATACCTATAGTGCACCTTTATAGCCACCCAGTTATGTTGTGACGTTTGGCACACCCAAAGCACTCCTACGGTATCCGGGAGTTGCACAATCTCATGGTCTAAGGAAATGATACTTGACATTAGAAAAGCTTTAGCAAACGAACTACACGATCTTGTGCTAGGCTTAGGATTGGGTCTTATCCATCACATCATTCTCCTAATGATGTGATCCCGTTATCAACGACGTCCAATGTCCATGGTCAGGAAACCGTAACCATCTTATTGATCAACGAGCTAGTCAACTAGAGGCTTACAAGGGACATGGTGTTGTCTATGTATCCACACATGTATCAGAGTTTCCTATCAATACAATTCTAGCATGGATAATACACGATTATCATGAACAAGGAAATATAATAATAACCAATTTATTATTTCCTCTAGGGCATATTTCCAACAGTCTCCCACTTGCACTAGAGTCAATAATCTAGTTCACATCGCCATGTGATTAACACTCACAGGTCACATCGCCATGTGACCAACATCCAAAGAGTTTACTAGAGTCACTAATCTAGTTCACATCACTATGTGATTAATACTCAATGAGTTCTGGGTTTCATCATGTTATTCTTGTGAGAGAGGTTGTAGTCAAGGGTCTTGCCATATTCAGATCCCTATGTATTTTGCAAAACTTTATATCGTAGATGCTGCTACCACGTTCCACTTGGAGCTATTCCAAATTATTGCTCCATTATACGTATCCGGTATCTCTACTCAAAGCTATCCGGATAGGTGTTAAGCTTGCATCGACGTAACTCTTTATGTCGAACTCTTTATCACCTCCATAACCGAGAAACACTTCCTTATTCCTCTAAGGATAATTTTGACTGCTATCTGGTGATCCAAACCTAGATCACCTTTGTACCCTCTTGCCAGACATGTGGCAAGGAACACATCAGGTGCGGTACTCAGCATGGCATACCGTATAGGGCCTATGACAAGAGCATAGGGGACGACCTTCGTCCTTCCTCTTTCTTCTGCCGTGGTCAAGCTTTGAGTATTAGTCAACTTCACACCTTACAACTCAGGTAAGAACCCCTTCTTTGACTGATCTATTTTGAACTCCTTCAAAAACATGTCAAGGTGTGCGTTCTTTGAAAGTATCATCAGGCGTCTTGATCTATCTCTATAGATCTTGATGCCCAATTTGTAAGAAGCTTTATCCAGGTCTTCCTTTGAAAAACACTCTTCAAACAACCGTTTATGTTTTCCAGAAATTATACATTATTTTGAATCAGCAATATGTCATCCACATATACTTATCAGAAATGTTGTAGTGCACCCACTCACTTTCTTGTAAATACAAGTTTCTATAAAACATTGTATAAACCTAAAAGCTTTGATCACTCCATCAAAACATATATTCCGATTCCGAGATGCTTGCTCTAGTCCATAGAAGGATTGCTGGAGCCAGCATACCTTTTAGCATCCTTAGGATCGTCAAAACCTTTTATTGTATCACATACAACTTTTCTTACGAAAACTGGTAAGAAAACTTGTTTTGACATCCATCTGTAAGATTTCATAATCGAAAAATACAGCTAATGCTAACATGATTCTGACGGACTTAAGCATCGCTACGGGTGAGAAATTCTCATCGTAGTCAACTCCTTGAACTTGTGAAAAGACTCTTTCCCACAAGTCGAGCTTCATAGACGGTAACATTACCGCCCACGTCTGTCTTCTTCTTAAAGATCCATTTATCTCAATGGCTTGCCGATCATCGGGCAAGTCCACCAAAGTCCATACTTTGTTTTGATACATGGATCCTATCTCGGATTTCATGGCTTCTAACCATTTGTCGGAACACGGGCCCACCATCACTTCTCCATAGCTCGTAGGTTCATTGTTGTCTAACAACATGATATCTAAGACAGGATTACCGTACCACTCAGGAGTAGTACATATCCTTGTCGACCTACGAGGTTCGATAGCAACTTGATCCGAAGCTTTATGATCACTATCATTAACTTCCTATTCAATAGACGTAGGCTCCACAGCAAACATCTTTCTGTGTTGCATCACTCTCTGGTTGAAGTAAAGGTTCGACAACCTCATCAAGTTCTATCTTCCTCCCACTCAATTCTTTCGAGAGAAACTCCTCGAGAAAGGACCCGTTCTTAGTGACAAACAATTTGCCCTCGGATCTGAGATAGAAGGTGTACCCAACTGTCACCTTTGGGTATCCTATGAAGATGTGTTTGTCCGCGTTGGGTTCGAGCTTCTCCGGCTGAAGCCTTAAGCATCGCAGCCCCAAACATTAAGAAGTGACAACTTTGGTTTCTTGCCAAACCAATGTTCACACGATGTCGTTTCAACGGACTTAGATGGTGTCCTATCTAAAGTGAATGCAGCTGTCTCTAACGCATAACCTCAAAATGAAAACGGTATATTGGTAAGAGACATCATAGATCGCACCATATCTCATAGGGTTCGATTACGACGTCCGGACACACCATTACCTTGTGGTGTTCCAGGTGGCTTCAACTGTGAAACAATTCGACAATGTCTTAAGTGATTGCCAAACTCATAACTCAGAAATTCTCATTGATCAGATCGTAGGAATTTGATCTTCTTGTTATGATGGTTCTTAACTTCACTCTGAAATCGCTCGAACTTTTCAAAAGTTTCAGACGTGTGCTTCATTAAGCAAATATACCTATATCTACTCAAATTGTCAGTGAAGATGAGAAAATAGCGATATCCACCGCACGCTTCAATTCTCATTGGATCACACGCATTAGTATGCATGATTTCCAACAAGTCACTTGCCCGTTTCATTGTACCTGAAAACGGGGTCTTAGTCATCCTGCCCATGAGGCATGGCTCGCATGTGTCAAGTGATTCAAAATCAAGTGACTCCAAACATCCATCGATATGGAGTTTCTTCATGCATCTTACGCCAATATTACCTAAGCAGCAGTGCCACAAGAAAGTGGTACTATCATTATTAACTCTACATCTTTTGGCGTGAACATGTGTATCACCACGACCGAGATTCAATGAACCATTCACATAGGGTGCATGACCATGAAAGGTATCATTCATGTAAACAGAATAACCATTATTCTCTAACTTAAATAAATGACCGTATTGCAATGAACATGATCTAATCATATTCATGCTCAACATAGACACCTGATAAAATTTATCTAGGTTCAATACTAATCCCGAAGGCAGATGGAGCGTGCGATGGTGATCTCATCAACTTGGAAACACTTCCAACACACATCGTCACCTCGCCCTCAGCCAGTCTCCGTTTAGTCCATAGCTTTTGCTTCAAGTCACCAATAATAGTAACTGAGCCGGTATCCAATACCCAGGTGCTACTAGGAGTACTAGTGAGGTACACATTAATAACACGTATAAATTTTGTTGAAGTTTCCATCCTTCTTATCTACCATGCATTTGGGGTAATTCCGCTACCAGTGGCCGTTCCCCTTACAATAGAAGCACTTAGTCTCGGGTTTGGGTTCGACCTTGGGTTCCTTCACTGGAGCGGCAACTGGTTTGCCATCCATAAAGTTTCCCTTCTAGCCCTTGCCCTTCTTGAAACCAGTGGTCTTGTTAAACCATCAACACTTGATGCTCCTTCTTTGATTTCTACCTTTTGCGGTCTTAAGTACTGCGAACAGCTCCAGGATCAACTCCATCTCTTGCATGTCATAGGTCATCACGAAGATCTAGTAGCTTAGTGATAGTGGCTAGAGAACTCTATCAATCACTATCTTATCTAAAAGTTTAACTCCCATTTGATTTAAGTGATTGTAGCACCCAGACATTCTGAGCACATGCTCATTAGCTGAGCTATTCTCCTCCATCTTGCTGGCAAAAGAACTTGTCAGAGGTCTCACACCTCTCAACACGGGCATGAGCCTGAAATCCCAATTTTAGCTCTTGGAACATCTCATATGTTCTATGGCGTTCAAAACGTCATTGGAATCCCGATTCTAAGCCGTAAAGTATGGTGCACTAAACTATCATGTAGTCATCAGGATGTGTCTGTCAGGTGTTCACAACATCCACAGACGATGCTGTAGGGGTTTGCACATCGAGCGGTGCATCAAAGACGTAAGCCTTCTATGTAGCTGTGAGGACACTCCTCGGACTACGGACCCAGTCCGCATCATTGCTTACAATATCTTTCAACTTGGTCTTTCTCTAGGAACGTATTGAAACAGGGAGCTACAACGTGAGTTATTTATCTACAACATATTTGCGAAGACAATTTAGACTATGTTCATGATAATTGAGTTCATCTAATCAAATTATTTAATGAACTCCCACTCAGATAGACATCCCTCTAGCCATCTAAGTGAAACATGATCCGAATAGACTAAGCCGTGTCCGATCATCACGTGAGACGGACTAGTCATCAACGGTGAACATCTCATGTTGATCGTATCTTCTATACGACTCATGTTCGACCTTTCGGTCTTCCGTGTTCCGAGGCCATGTCTGTACATGCTAGGCTCGTCAAGTCAACCTAAGTGTTTCGCATGTGTCCCGAGGCCATGTCTGTACATGCTAGGCTCGTCAACACCCATTGTATTCGAACGTTAGAATCTATCACACCCGATCATCACGTGGTGCTTCGAAACGATGAACCTTCGCAACGGTGCACAGTTAGGGGGAACACTTTTCTTGAAATTTTAGTGAGGGATCATCTTATTTAAGCTACCGTCGTTCTAAGCAAATAAGATGTAAAACATGATAAACATCACATGCAATCAAATACTGACATGATATGGCCAATATCATTTTGCTCCTTTTGATCTCCATCTTCAGGGCTCCATGATCATCGTTGTCACCGGCATGACACCATGATCTCCACCATCATGATCTCCATCATCGTGTCTTCTTGAAGTTGTCTCGTCATCTATTACTTCTACTACTATGGCTAACGCTTTAGTAATAAAGTAAAGTAATTACATGACGTTTATGTTGACACGCAAGTCATAAATAAATTAAGATAGCTCCTATGGTTCCTGCCGGTTGTCATACTCATCGACATGCAAGTCGTGATTCCTATTACAAGAACATGATCAATCTCATACATCACATATATCATTCATCACATCCTTTTGGCCATATCATATCACAAGGCATATGCTGCAAAAACAAGTTAGACGTCCTCTAATTGTTGTTGCAACTTTTTACATGGCTGCTATAGGTTTCTAGCAAGAATGTTTCTTACCTACGCCAAAACCACAACGTGATATGCCAATTTCTATTTACCCTTCATAAGGACCCTTTTCATCGAATCCGATCCGACTAAAGTGGGAGAGACAGACACCCGCTAGCCACCTTATGCAACTAGTGCATGTCAGTCGGTGGAACCAGTCTCACGTAAGCGTACGTGTAAGGTCGGTCCGGGCCGCTTCATCCCACAATGCCGCCGAATCAAGATAAGACTAGTAACGTCAAGCAAATTGGCAATATCGACGCCCACAACTGCTTTGTGTTCTACTCGTGCATAGAAACTATGCATAGACCTAGCTCTGATACCATTGTTGGGGATCGTAGCAGAAATTTAAAATTTTCTACGCATCACCAAGATAAATCTATGGAGTAATCTAGCAACGAGGGGAAGGAGAGTGCATCTACATACCCTTGTAGATCGCTAAGCGGAAGTGCAAGTGAACAGGATTGATGGAGTCATACTCGTCGTGATCCAAATCACTGATGATCCTAGCATCGAACGGACGGCACCTCCGCGTTCAACACACGTACAGTTGGTAGACGTCTCCTCCTTCTTGATCCAGCAAGGTGAGAGGAGAAGTTGAGGGAAAACTCTGACAGCACGACGGCGTGGTGGTGATGGAGCTTGTGGTTCTCCGGCAGGGCTTCGCCAAGCACTACGGACGAGGATGAGGTGTTGGAGGAGGAAGAGGGCTGTGCCAGGGGAAGCGTGCGGCTGCCCCCTCTCTCTCCCTCACTATATATAGGGGGAAGGGAGGAGGGGGAGGCGCCCTAGGGTTCCCTAAGGGAGGGGCGGCGGGTGGCCACAGGGGAAACCCTAGATGGGTTTGGGCGCCCCCACCCCCTAGGAAACTTGCCCCCAAGTTGGGAGGGGAGGCTGCCCTAGGGGTGGCGCCCCCACCTCTCCTGGTTACTGAGATGGGGTGGGAGGGGCGCTCAGCCCCTTGGTGGGCTTATGTGCCCTCTCCCCTTGGCCCATAAGGCCCCCAACGTTTGACGGGGCCTCCGAAACCCCTTTCAGACATGCTGGTCATCACCTGGTACCCCCGGAACAATTCCGGACTCCAGTACCCTTCGTCCAATATACCAATCTTCACCTCCGGACCATTCCGGAGCTCCTCGTCATGTGCGGGATCTCATCCGGGACTCCGAACAACATTCGGTAACCACATACTATTTCCCATAACAACTCTAGCGTCACCAAACCTTAAGTGTGTAGACCCTACGGGTTCGGGAACCATGCAGACATGACCGAGACAACTCTCCGGCCAATAACCAACAGCGGGATCTGGATACCCATGTTGGCTCCCACATGTTCCACGATGATCTCATCGGATGAACCATGATGTCGAGGATTCAATCAATCCCGTATACAGTTCCCTTTGTCCAGCGGTATTGTACTTGCCTGAGATTCGATCGTCAGTATCCGATACCTTGTTCAATCTCGTTACTGGCAAGTCTCTTTACTCGTTCCATAACACATCATCCCATGATCAACTCCTTGGTCACATTGTGCACATTATGATGATATCCTACCGAGTGGGCCCAGAGATACCTCTCCGTTTACACGGAGTGACAAATCCCAGTCTCGATTCGTGCCAACCCAACATACACTTTCGGAGATACCTGTAGTGTACCTTTATAGCCACCTAGTTACGTTGTGACGTTTGGCACACCCAAAGCACTCCTACGGTATCCGGGAGTTGCACAATCTCATGGTCTAAGGAAATGATACTTGACATTAGAAAAGCTTTAGCAAACGAACTACACGATCTTGTGCTAGGCTTAGGATTGGGTCTTGTCCATGACATCATTCTCCTAATGATGTGATCCCGTTATCAACGACATCCAATGTCCATGGTCAGGAAACCGTAACCATCTTATTGAACAACGAGCTAGTCAACTAAGGCTTACTAGGGACATGGTGTTGTCTATGTATCCACACATGTATCTGAGTTTCCTATCAATACAATTCTAGCATGGATAATAAACGATTATCATGAACAAGGAAATATAATAATAACCAATTTATTATTGCCTCTAGGGCATATTTCCAATACTACTGCTATACCTTCTCCGGATATAACGTGTCCAAGAAATCCAACTTCCTTCAACCAAAACTCACATTTGCTGAATTTGGCATATAGTTGATGTTCTCAGAATTTACCAAGCACCAAACGCAAATGTTCCTTATGCTCCTCTTCATTCTTCGAGTAAACCAGGATATCATCAATGAACACTACAACGAACTTATCCAAGAACTCCATAAACACTTTGTTCATCATGTTCATAAAATATGCAGGTGCATTAGTCAGACCAAATGACATAACGGTATACTCGTATCGTCCATACCTGGTGGTAAAAGCCGTCTTGGGTATATCCTGTTCTCGAATCTTCAACTGGTGGTATCATGATCGCAGATCGATCTTGGAAAATACCTTAGCTCCTTGCAATCGATCAAACAGATCATTGATCATCGGTAGTGGGTACTTGTTCTTGATGGTTACTTCATTCAAACCTCGATAGTCAACAACCATCCTTAACGATCCATCCTTCTTTTCCAGTAGAAGTACTGGCGATCCCCAAGGTGAAGAACTTGGGCGAATATATCCTTGATCTAGTAACTCCTTAATTTGCTTCTTAATTTCCACCAAATCCTTTGCAGGCATCCTATATGGTCTCTTTGATATTGGCCCTGTGCCTGGCAAAAGCTCAATCAAAAACTCAATATCTCTATCCGGTGGCATGCCTGGCAACTCTTCTAGAAATACTTCGGGGAAATCCTTCACTACTGGTACTTCTTCCTGCACAACTCCTGTTAAACAATTCGCTTGAGTCCTCTTTGGCACATGTCGGGATACATACTTGATCCTTCTCCCTTCTGGGGTGGTAAGCAAGATTGACTTACTGGCGCAATCGATGTTTCCACCATACATCGACAACCAATCCATGCCTAATATCACATCCAATCCTTGAGATTCCAACACTATTAGGTCTGAGGGAAATACATAGTTACCAATCCTTAATGGCAACCGATCACACCATAGACTAGATATATATTCTGCTCCAGGCGAGGTTACTAACATGGGTGACCTAAGGGCTTGGGTTGGCAGTTTATACTATCCACAAATCCCCTTGATATGTATGAATGCGATGCACCAGTATCGAAAAGAACAAGTGCAGTAAATGACTTAACCAAAAACTTACCGATTACTGCATCCGGCTGCTCTTCAACCTCCTCCATGTTAACGTGGTTCACCTGTCCCCTATTGAAAGGGTTCGGCTTCTTCCTAGAGCTTCCATTGTCATTTCCATTCTGTGATTCAGGACATTCATTGACATAATGTCCGGTCTTCTGGCACTTAAAGCAAGTGACTTGGCTCAGGTCTGTCTTGGCTGGGGTCGATGGGTTGGTGCGGTTCTGGCCGTTACTTCCTCCATTCCCATTACCATTCTTGGTGCCATTGTGATTGTGTGAGCTACCTCCTCCATGGGTATGCTGAAAATGTCCTCCCAGTCTAGGGGTAAAACGTGGCTTCTGCTGAGCTCCTGAAGTGTACTTCCCTTGTCCATACTTCCTCTTGTGATTCTCAATCCGCAGCTGCTTCCCTTCAATCATGAGAGCACGATCTACCAACTCCTGGTAGTTGTTGAAGGTTGCTACCATCAACTGCATGCTCAACTCATCATTCAGTCCTTCCAGAAACTTCTCCTGCTTAGCTGCATCCGTAGCAACGTCATCTGGGGCATAACGTGCTAATTTACTAAAGTCCTCCACATACTGGCCAACAGTCCGTCCTCCTTGGCGCAAGTTGCGAAACTCTCGCTTCTTCATGGCCATAGCTCCTACTGAAACATGGGCAGTTTGAAAAGCCTGCTGAAACTGGTCCCACGTGACAGTGTCGACATGAAAAGTGGCTGTGAAATTCTCCCACCATGATGCTGTGGGTCCTTAAAGCTGATGTGCGGCAAACTTCACCTTTTTCGCATCTGTGCATCCTGCTGTGGTCAACTCCCCAGCTGTCTTGCAGAGCCAATCATCTACTATTATCGGCTCGGTGCTACTGGAAAACACCGGCGGATTTAGCCTAAGAAAACGGGCTAAGTGATCAACAGGTGGTGGTGGGGGTGGTGGGTTGTTGTTGTTCCCCTGGTTCTGATTCTGGACTAGCAACTGCATCAATGTGCTTTGCTGCTGGATCAACTGATTGAGCTCCGGTGGAAAGGTAAATCTGGGGTCACGTCTCGGAGGCGTCTGAGGGTTTAGAAAAGATGAGATTTAAGAACAGAGAGGGGTCTATAGAGAAAACACTACCATATGCACATGAGGCAAAAACAAACAATTCACTTCATTCAATCAATCAAACAAGGGCATACAAATGATCTAACTATCGCAAAAGTGATCAGACTACTATATTTACATGGTGGACTACTACTACTGATGAGGTGGTCTACTAGAAATATTCTTCGATTGCAGACTCCATTATATCTGCTCATGCTTCATCCATATAGTCATCATCGCTATCATCTGGATCTGAGTCGGTGTCGTCGATGATGATGTAGTCTTCCGGGCGAATCTCCTTGGGTTCTTCGACTTCTTCTACTAGTGTAGGGCCTTCTTGATCAGATCATCATTCTTCTCCACTAATACTTTTATTTCCTCTTCATAATCTTCTTGTATAGCCTTGAGTTCTTCCTCTAGTTCCTTGATTCTTGTCCTCGCTTTCTTCAGATCTATCATGTCGGTGCACATCTGGTTCTCCTGACGTCGAATGTGCTGGTTTAACTACTAGATAAAAGCTGCGACTAATCTATCCTTTCTGGTGCTGATCATCTCCCAGTGCTCATCTCGGCGCCCACAAATCTGGTAGATAGTATCCTTGAGATCCTTGCGGTAAACTTCTCCAATGCGTCCCATGGCGATGTGAGCTGCCATGCTCTTTCCTAGACTCCAAGTTGGTGTATCAAAAGAAAACTCTATGGGCTCAGTGACTGGCATGAACGTCCTTCCTGGAACTTGAACTTGAATCATCCAGCACTCCTCTTTAGGTAAAGTGGCGTTGTAGGTTCCGGTGAAGCTTGGTACTCCTATGTTCAGGTATCTAGTGACTTCCTTCAAGTGACGTCCAAAGGCTGTATCTTCATCCGGTTGAGTGAACTGGTCCCTTGCATCCACCAACCTAAAAGAGTAGAAAAGATGAGAAGTCATAAAAGAGAGGAGAGTTAGTAGTGATCTAGGTCTTTAGCTTAGAGGTCGTGTCTTACAGTCAGCATGTGCTCTGATACCATCTTGTAGCAACCAGACCTCAAATGGTCCAATCTCTGTGCTCAGGTGTCATCCCTGGATCAGTAATGCTGACACCACACAGTACTTGAAGGATTTATAACAGAGTAGCAATCACACACTTATTACATCGAGTGTCTCAAAAGAGAACTAATTACAATAAATATGGCTTAAGGCCATCTAATAGCGATAACAGCGGAAGGCTTGGAAGATAAGTGAGTCCATCAACTCCAACGACATCACTGAGTATAGAACCACGACCTAAAACCCCTTAATTGTCATCTGAAAAGTCTGCAACATTAACGTTGGAGCCCGAAACGGGTCAGAACATGGAATATGCTGGCAAAGTAACACATAGAGAGTAATGGAATAATCAGGCTATTCTATATGCATATTTGGCTGGTGGAAAGCTCTATGGTTACAGTTTTGCGTAAAGCCAATTTTTCCCTACTGCAAAGGAATAAATTTTATTTAACTATCATGGTGGTTGTTAAACATTGAGAATGGTTGACAGCATTCTCAATCCCAATTAAGCATCATCATTAAACAAACCCAACAAAATTTATTTAGAGTAACATGTTGAGATTCACATGATAATCCAGGTACTAGATACTCAAGATGTCCATAACTGGGGACACGGCTAACCATGATTAGTTTATACACTCTGCAGAGGTTTTCGCACTTTTCCCCACAAGACTCGATCTCCTCCGTTGGGATTCTCGCACTACATGGTGTTTGAGAAACGGATGACCGATGTCACACCCTAGCTAGTTCAAGCATTAGAGTGTGCATCATGTTTAATTTTCTCTTAAATTTGAAATGGGGATGACAGAACCCCCAGCACCCCCCTGGAACAACTAGGGTTTACTAAAAACTTTTTCAATGAACCTGAAATGCCCTTCTGAAAAGCCCACCATTTTTGTTTTGGGTTAAAACCCTTGACAAAAATGGTGCACATTTTTCTAGGACATCTAAGGTCATTGGATTAATCCTTATAGTATTTTCATTTGGGCATTTAAATGCTATAAAATACTTTAAATGCTCAAATAATCATAAACTAAAATGTTTGCTGTTGGATATATTCTAAACAGTGGCCATGATTAATTTTATGATTTATGGTAATGCCCTGGCATTTTTAATAAAGCCCTGAAGTTACAGAAATAATAAATAATAAAACAAATCAGAAAAAGAGAGAGAGAGAAACTTACCTGGTGCAGCCCAGCTAACTCACCCGCCGGCCCACCTGGCGGCCCAGCACTGTGCTGGCCCGCGCCGGCCAGCTGCTTCTTCCCCGCCAGGCAGGCAGGAAGGTGAGACCGGCGTGCCCGAGCTCGCCACGGCGTCACCTTCTTGCCGCCCACACCCCTGGACGCCTCCACGTTGCACCCCGAAGCCCCTGGACACGCCACCCCCCTGTCTCTCTCCCTCGCCGTTCCCCACCATGGCCGACGCTCCTGTCGCCGCACCGTCATCGTAGTCGCGCCCTCCGTCATCCTCGCGCCGCGTCATCGTGTCCACGAGCTCCGCCGTTGTCGATTACATCGAGTGGGTCGAGCCCCAAGCGCTCGCTCGCCCCGGAGACGCTGCACCAAGCTCGCCCTCAACTCCGGCCACCGGAGATCCCTTTCGCCGCCCCCGCCGCATCAGCTCATCCCCGACCTCTCTGACTGCCTCGACGAGACCCCCGTGAGCTCAGCCACCTCCCCACCCTCTCCGTTCTCTCTCGAGCCCCGTAGCGACTGCATGTAGATCACCCGCACGCACCGCCGCGGAGCTCGTTGCCGACGAGCCTCCGGCCACCCAATGGCTGCGCCACCCTGTCCACTAGTCCTACCGCACCTCCAGGAGCTCAACGCACCAATCCACGCGCCTCCCTGTGCCCCCTAGCGACTAGCTCGACCTCACCCGAGCTCCGGCCGCCGCCAAACTCGTCGCCGGCGACGTTTCCGGCCACCCCAGCTCCACCCACTGCCACCACTCGATGCGGCTTCCTCCCCGCATCACGTAGATAGTCTCCGCCGCCCTTTTGGTCGCCGGAGTGCAAATCCCGCGCTGCTCCACCGCGTCTGGCCTCGTAGGCGGCTAGACGCAGGCGAGTTGACCCTGTTTGACCCCGTGTGGGCCCAGGTTGACCCCCCTGAGTCTATGACAGGTGGGGCCGGTCTGCTAATTAGTTTAGGATTAGTTTTAACTAAATTTAATTAGTTTAGTCACTGACATGTGGGCCCAGGCCCCACTGATAGTTAATTAGTGTTAATTTATTTCTGTTAATTAGCTGAGTCACTGACAGACATGGCCCACCAGTCAGGTTTGACCTGGCCGACCCAGTTGACCCGCTGACATCACACCTATGTCATGCTAACGCATTAATTCAATTACTGGATTTATTCTTTAATAGGAAATTCCAGAAAATAGCCAAAACTTCTAAAAATCATAGAAAATCAACCATAGCTCCAAATGCAAAGATTTATATATGAAAAATGATCAAAAAATTCCATCTATCCATCTGTAATGGTTTCATGCATGACAAAACAAGTTAACCTTGCTGTTTAAGCAGAATAAGATAATGCACTAATAAGGCCATGTTAAATGAGCTAACATTTGAATCTTTGATTCAAATGAGTTCATTCCATCCTGTTTTAGCTTGCATTAGGCCAAGACACATTCATTTTGCCATGTCATAGCATGCATCATATTGTTGCATATTGTCATGTGTTGACTATGTTCGGTGTGTCTTTCGTGGTAGGTTCTGCCTCCGAGGATAACCCCGAGTATCCGTCTGAAGGGCAGGACCCTACTACCACTACAACAGGCAAGCAACCCATTGATCATTCCGATACAAACCCATGTTCTCACTTCTGCTCTTGTTTACTGCATTAAGACAATGCGATTCAAACTGCTATGTGCTATGGTAGTTGAACCCTTATCCTCTGCATGACCTGTCATGGCCACAGTAATTAGATGAAACCCACTAGCATGTGTAGGAGTTTATTGAGCCATGTATGTGATTCCTACCTTGCTATGCCTGCTATGCTTAGAGTTGTGTCAGGTCTGGTTCTTCTGGGTGATGGTCTAGAGTGAAATGATTATGTCGGTAATATAAGGGATGTGTTGAACATGTGTTGGTAAAGGTATCGATGAGAGGCCATGTAGGAGTACATGGTGGGTTGTTTCATTGAGGCCATCCATAAGAACTGAGATCTGTATGTGTGATTTAAGATTCAGCTACTACCACACATTGGGCCCTGAAATATGACCCACTCGACTTACTGACCCCTCTCGCCCTCTGTCCAGGAATTGCAACTAGTTTCTGGTGTTTGTAGGTTATGTGTTGGTGGCCGTGCATAGCGCTGACCCTAGGGGTGGGCTATGATGCGGTAGATACACTGTGGCCGGGTATGCCGGGCGCCCGTTTGGCGTCTCGGGACCGTGTACACATCGTTTGGGGCCGTTGAGGACACCCCAGCCGGATTTCCTTGCGGATGGAACCTGAATAGGCGATAAACCTGGACTAGAGACTTGTGAGGTTAGTCAGGTCGTGGTCTACACCCACGTCGGTTTTCGCTTGAAGTTTGCCGAGCACATGTCGTGTGCAGACGCTAAGTGGTGGAAACATGTGTGATGAAGTACACCCCTGCAGGGTATTAAACTATTCGAATAGCCGCGTCCGCAGTAAAGGACTACTTGGTTGCCTATACAGTTCATAGACAAGTTAATGGTTACTACTAAAAGACTCAAGATAAGTGTGAGTACCGAGGATGGCCATCTCGTAGGATGACGAGGGAGGATCCCCGGTGGAGTATTGTGTTGGTGAGTAGTGGACTCGTGCGCGAAAACTATTTTACTAGTGGAGTTCCGTAGGATAGCTTAGCCAAGAGTCAAAGCTGGCTTGCTGCAATAACCCCACCACCTTCTTGAGAATGAGCATGTATAGTAGGTTCTGTTGTAAGACTTGCTGAGTACCTTTGTACTCATGTTTGCTTAATTACTGTTTTCAAAAGACAACACCGCCCCCTTCGATGGGTTCTACGTAGACCTTGATGTCGATGAGTGACTAGCCATCCAGGTGGTGATCCTGGCCATGGAGGGCTCTATGTAGATAGACAGGCTTCGGAAGCCTTCTTGCTTTCTAGTGTCTGTACTCAGACTATTTACTTCCGCTTGTGCTTGTATGCTTGTATGACTTGAGTGTCGGGTCATGTGACCCCTACCTGTATGAACATGTTATGTATGGCTCTCTGGAGCCTTTAAATAAAGTACTTGAGTTGTAGAGTTTTGTTGTGATGCCATGTTGTATGTACTCATATCGGGCATATTGTGTGTATGATTGAAATGCTTGGTATGAGTGGGATCCGACAATCTAGTTGTTTATCCTTGGCAGCCTTTCTTATGGGGAAATGTAGTCTAGTGTTCCTCGAGCCATAGTAGTCCGCTACAGCCCGGTTCACCGGAGTCCTGCTAGCCCAGCACTACTGTTCAGGACACTTGACTGGCCGGCATGTGTTTCACTTCGTTCCTATGTCTGTCCCTTCGGGGAAATGTCACGCGGTGACATCCGGAGTCCTGCCTAGCCTGCTACAGCCCGGGTTCCCCGGAGTCCTGTTAGCCCAGTGCTACAGCCCGGATTCACTCGCTGATGACCGACATGCTCGATGTGATTCATGTATGTCTGCCTCCATAGGTCTGTGCCGCTTTGGGTTCATGACTAGCCATGTTGGCCCGGGTTCTCCGTCATATGGATGCTAGCGACACTATCATATACGTGTGCCAAAAGGTGCAATCAGTCCTGGGCCATGGTAAGGCGACACCCGTGGGATACCGTGCGTGAGGCTGCAATGTGATATGAGGTGTTACCAACTAGATCGATGTGACTTGGAATCGGGGTCCTGACAGAGTTGGCATCAGAGACGGACTGCCTGTAGGTTTGTTGAGCCAAACTGGTCGATGTAGAGTCTAGAAATGCTTTAGTTATACGTAGGGGAATTGATTGTGGGAGGGAACATAAGGCTCTTTTACTCCTTTACCTTATGCCCTCTGATATGAGTCATTCTCTTCTCATTCAACGTGGGTTACAGACTAGGCTCTCTTCTTCTATCAGGTTCACGTGTTACTAATCCGTAGTAGCTTAGAGGATTGTTGTCACAAGCCTCAGTACAGTTTCTACTACTTTTAGTATGTTGCCAGTTGAATCAGAACCTTGATATGATATTGTTGAGTGGTATTGCAAATTGTTGTGGATGTCTCAAATCTTTTTCTGAGCATTTACAACTGTTATGCTGTCCAATTTTCCCTAGAAACTCTAATGTCTTTGCATTGTGGTTGTGCTTTCAGATGGCCAACCGTGCTCAAAACCAAGTGGTTCGCCTGACCCGGTGCCTTGATGTGCCCGGTCATACTACTATGTTAGTCCGGGTAATGATCGAGACGGGTTACCGTTGGTATCCCGAATACACCGTCGAAGAGCAATTCCGAGACTTTAATCAAAGCCAATATTTCTGCACCGTCAGGATATTTCCTTCTTATCCTGGATCTACCGAGCCCCTTCACTGTTCCTATGGACTCGAGGTTACTGTTGAGATGGCTGTGCAGGATGCTGCCTATTCCATGATGACCATCATGCGAGTCTGGACTGGCCTGCTTCGGAACACTGACTTCCGTTACATGCCAGCTTCACTTCCGAGAGCGCAAGGGTATCTTCAGGCTATCTATGCTGACTCCACTCAGGAGGACTCATTAACTCGTACCACTGCCGAGATGCTCGAAGATAAGGACCGAGAGAATCGGGCCTTGAGGCTGGAGCTTTTCAACACCCGTGCTGATCATTGGGCCACATTGACTTGGTTTGCACCTGCGGTGCAAGCTGGATGTATGGATACAAGGGATCTGTATCCTGTGAGATCTGCTCTGCTAGACATGGTGGATTGGCATGATGTGGGAGGCATCACCCCTCCCCGTGGTCCCTGCAGGCCACTGTTTGTTGGTCCAAGACCTCATCTTAGTCCCTTTGGTCCACAAGCTCCTTAGGACCGTCTGTTCCCGGATGATCACGTTGAACTTCCAGGCTATGGAGGTGACTTCTATGAGGACTACTACGGAGCTGTCTAAGTTAGTAGTAGTATCACTAGTATTGTAATAGTTATATCTCCATTGTCCTACGTGACTTGTGGAATATGACTTTGTGTGTAATCAATTCCGGAGGTGTAGACAAATAATGTATAGGAGCTTGGAATGCCTCCGATGAGATGTAACGTCTTTCATCATAGTTGTACTCTAGCCTGGGCTTGTACTAAACTATGTATGGTGTGTATGACCGTTGGTATATATATGGCAGTTCTATATTACCATGACATACGGATGAACATCTCTGCATTCTGTGTTATCCATTACATTCTGCACTTCCTTGCTAAGTTTGAGCCATCCTTATCTAAACCGTTGTCTTGTTTTCTCCTAGGATGGTCAACACCCGTAGCAACCCTGCTGCCTCGGAGCAGGGGGAAGCCAGTGCAGCTAGGGGTGAAAATCTGCCTCACCCGCCTTCTCTGGCCGAAGTGATGCTGGAGGCGGAAAGAAACAAGCGTGAGACTAACCGCTTACTGAAGCGGATTGAGCAGAACACTGCACGCCATTCGCGAAATGACTTGGTGTCAATCAATGACTTTATCAAGCTGTACCCACCAAAGTTTAACCATTCCATCGAGCCCCTCGACGCGGATGACTAGCTTCGCAGCATCACCCAAAAGCTACGTTCTGCCAACATAGCCGAAGCCGACAAGGTTACTTATGTTGCCTATCATCTCGAAGGTCCTGCTAGCCTTTGGTGGGAAAATTTTGAAGCTATGCGCCCAGTCGGCCAAATCACTACTTGGGCTGAATTCAGTGAGGCTTTCCGTGAGCATCACATTCCGGAAGGTCTCATAGATCGCAAGAGGAAGGAGTTCTGCAGTTTCACCCAAGGAAG
Organism: Triticum aestivum; assembly: GCF_018294505.1. Lineage (NCBI taxonomy): Eukaryota > Viridiplantae > Streptophyta > Magnoliopsida > Poales > Poaceae > Triticum > Triticum aestivum. The sequence continues at coordinate 493,130,642 of NC_057794.1, read as the reverse complement.
ACTGACTGTGGATGCTTATAGTCGTGAATTTGGGAATCTGGCATGTTATGCTCCTGAAGAGGTATCTACCGACGCTAAGAAGCAGGCAAGGTTCCGCAAGGGACTTAGCCCTGAGCTTCGCCACGATCTTCGTCTGCACGAGTGCACCTCTTTTCAGAAGTTGGTCAATAAAGCCATCAGTGCTGAGTCAGACCAGTCTGACTATGACGCTTCACGCAAGCACTCCCGTGATTTTGGCTCTTCATCCGGCTCTGGGGCTCAGAAGCGCCGGGTGTGATTCCCAAGCACGGCACTGCCACCCAGGTTCATTCCGAGGCCATCCTTTGAGGCGCCTCATCCCAACCAGCAGTTTGCACCGCCCAAGCCCTATGGTGGCCCCGCTGCTAATGCTGCTCCATGCCCCAATGTGGTGACATGCTTCAAGTGTGGAGAGCTGGGTCACTATAGTCGAGAGTGTCCCTAGAACAACCCCAATCAGTCTGGAAAGACCATTGGCCGTGGTAAGCCAGCGGGAAAGACATTCTACGCCAAGCCAGTCACTACTACACGTGGCCGTGTCAACTATGTTTCAGCCGAGGAGGCTCATGAGGATCCTAACGTCGTCCTTGGTATGCTCCTTGTTAATTGCCATCCGGCATCTGTTCTTTTCGATACAGGAGCATCTCATTCATTCATATCTGAGAACTATGCTCAATTGCATAACACGACATTCTGTGACATGCCCTCTACCATGGAAATTCAAACCCCTGGCTCTAGATGGCAAAAGTAAGCCATGGGAACGAAATTCTTGTCGATAGACTTGTGTTCCTTGCATCCTTAATAGCTCTCAAGTCCTCGGACATAAACATCATCTTGGGTATCGACTGGATGTCAGCTCATTATGCTAAGATTGATTGTGCCACTAGAACCGTTCAACTTACCCACCCATCGGGCAAGACAGTCAATGTCTTAACTTGAGTGGCCAAGCGCCACCTTTACTCCCTAAATGCCAAACCCCTTCCAGACCTTGAAGATGTTCCGGTAGTCCAAGACTTTCCGAATGTCTTTCCAAAAGAACTGCCAGGTGTTCCACCTGGTAGGGATGTCGAGTTTGTGATAGACCTTGTTCCAGGAACCATTCCAATTTCTAGGAGACCCTATAAGATGGCACCTTTAGAACTAGCCGAGCTTAAAAACCAACTCGATGAGTCCTTGAAAAAGGGTTTCATCTGTCCTAGTTCCTCTCCTTGGGATTGCCCCGTCCTCTTCGTCAAGAAGAAGGATGGAACGGATTGAATGGTTGTAGATTACCGACCTGTCAACTTGGTCACCATCAAGAACAAGTATCCGCTTCCCAGGATCAATGATCTGTATGATCAGCTCACTGGATCCTCAATCTTTTCCAAGATGGATTTGAGGTTGGGCTACCATCAAATCAAAATCAGAAACGGGGACATTCCCAAAACGGCCTTTGTTACCCGTTATGGCCAATACAAGTACATTGTTATGTCCTTCGGTTTAACCAATGCCCCAGCCACCTTCTCCCGGTTAATGAACTCGGTCTTCATGGAGTATTTGGATAAATTCGTCATAGTTTATCTCGACGACATACTCATCTACTCCAAGAATGAAGAGGAACATGCCGAACATCTAAGGCTGGTATTGATGAAACTTCGAGAGCATCGCCTTTATGCCAAATTCTCCAAGTGTGAATTTCCATTGCCAGAAGTGACCTATCTAGGCCATGTAATCTCTGGTAAGGGTATTGCTGTCAATCGCGAGTGAGTTCAAGCTGTCCTTGATTGGACTCCACCTGAGACGGTCAAGCAAGTTCGGAGCTTCCTTGGCTTAGCGAGCTATTGCCATCGCTTCGTCGAGAATTTCTCCAAGGTTGCTAAACCTCTAACTGAACTCCTCAAGAAAGATAAAAAGTTTGAGTGAACTCCACAGTGCGAGTTTATCTTTCAAGAACTGAAAAGACGCCTGACATCTGCTCCCGTACTGGTACCACCAGATTTCTCCAAGGACTTTATTATCTATTGTGACGCCTCGCGACAAGGACTAGGTTGCATACTCATGCAAGATCGTCAGGTAATTGCCTATGCTTCACGACAATTACACCCACATGAGGAAAATTATCCCACACATGATCTAGAGCTTGTAGCTGTAGTCCATGCACTTAAAACTTGGCGACATTACCTCCTTTGTAATCGTTGCGAGATCTTCACCGATCACCAAAGTTTGAAATATATCTTCACCCAACCAGATTTGAATCTTAGGAGAAGACGTTGGGTCGAGTTGATCTTGGATTACGACTTAGGAATAACTTACACCCCGGGCAAAGCCAATGTCATGATTGATGCACTAAGTCATAAGTCCTATTGTAACAACCTGATGTTACAACAAAGTCAACCATTTCTCCATGAGGAATTTCGTAAGCTTAATCTTCACATTGTTCCTCGAGGATTCCTATCCACCCTGGTGGCAAAGCCTAATCTTATGGATCAGATTATAGCTGCCCAAAAGCGTGATAAGGGCATATTCCGGATTAAGGAAAACATTGCTAGCGGAGTTGCTAAATGTTTTTCCATGGATGAGCGAGGTGTTGTCTTCTTCGAGAACCGCTTGGTGGTTCCCAAGAAACAACATCTACGCTAGTTGATTCTCAAGGAAGCTCATGACTCCCCTCTCACCATTCATCCCAGTAGTACCAAGATGTATCAAGACCTACGCCAGAGGTTTTGGTGGACTAGGATGAAGAGAGAAATTGCTCAATACATTACTAGCTGCGACGTCTGTCGTCGTGTTAAAGCAGAGCATCAGCGGCCTGCTGGCACCCTTCAACCTTTGGCTATTCCTGAATAGAAATGGGATAAAATCAGTATGGATTTCTTCACTGGGTTTCCCAGGACCAAGAGAGGGAATAATGCCATCTTCGTCGTGATCGACCGCCTTTCCAAAGTAGCCCACTTTCTACCTGTTCGTGAGAGTATCACCGCTAGCCAGCTAGCTGAGTTATACATCTCCTGAATAGTGTCTCTTCATGGAGTTCCATTGGAAATTAAATCGGACCATGGGAGTCTCTTCACCTCTCAATTTTGGGAAAGTTTCCAAAATGCTATGGGAACTCGTCTCTCTTTTAGCACCGCCTTCCATCCTCAATCAAGTGGTCAAGTAGAGCGAGTCAATCAAATTCTGGAAGATATGCTCCGAGCTTCTGTCATCTCGTTCGGAATGGGTTGGGAGAAATGCCTTCCATTCGCGGAGTTGGCTTATAACAATAGTTATCAAGCTAGCTTGGGCAAGGCTCCTTTCGAAGTTCTCTATGGACGAAAATGTCGAACGCCTCTTAACTGGTCAGAAACCGGGGAAAGACAACTCTTTGGCCCGGATATGATTCAGGAAGCAGAAGAGCAGGTTCGCGTTATTTGTGAGAAATTGAAAACAGCCCAATCTCGTCAAAAGAGCCAATATGATCGTAGACATAAGCTCATAACTTATGAAGTCGGCGAGAAGGCTTACCTTCGGGTTACTCCATTAAAGGGAACCCATCGTTTTGGTATCAAAGGAAAATTGGCTCCTTGTTACATTGGACCCTTTCGCATTCTTGCCAAACGAGGAGAAGTTGCCTACCAATTGGAACTACCTTCGCATCTTTCCAGAGTTCACGATGTCTTCCACGTTTCTCAACTCAGGCGTTGCTTCGAGGATCCTATCCGTGGAGTGGACCATGAAACGCTTGATCTACAAGATAACCTCTCATATCGGGAATATCTGTTCGTATCCTTGATCAAGCCGAGCGTACCACTTGACGTCATAATATCAAGTTTCTCAAGGTTCAATGGTCACACCATTCCGAGAAAGAAGCCACTTGGGAAAGGGAGGATGGTCTTCGACTTGAGTACCCCACCTTCTTCCCGGAGGATCCTAAATCTCGGGACGAGATTCTTTTGAGTGGGGGTGAGTTGTCACACCCCAGCTAGTTCAAGCATTAGAGTGTGCATCATGTTTAATTTTCTCTTAAATTTGAAATGGGGATGACAGAACCCCCAGCACCCCCTGGAACAACTAGGGTTTACTAAAAACTTTTTCAATGAACCTGGAATGCCATTCTAAAAAGCCCACCATTTTTGTTTTGGGTTAAAACCCCAGACAAAAATGGTGCACATTTTTCTAGGACATCTAAGGTCATTAGATTAATCCTTATAGTATTTGCATTTGGGCATTTAAATGCTATAAAATATTTTAGATGCTCAAATAATCATAAACTAAAATGTTTGCTGTTGGATATATTCTAAACAGTGGCCATGATTAATTTTATGATTTATGGTAATGCCCTGGCATTTTTAATAAAGCCCAGAAGTTACAGAAATAATAAATAATAAAACAAATTAAAAAAGAGAGAGAGAGAGAAACTTACCTGGCGCAGCCCAGCTAACTCACCCGCCGGCCCACCTGGTGGCCCAGCATTGTGCTGGCCCGCGCCAGCCCGCTGCTTCTTCCCCGCCAGGTAGGCAGGGAGGTGACGCCGGTGTGCCCGAGCTCTCCACGGCGTCACCTGCTTGTCGCCCATGCCCCTGGACGCCTGGACGCCTCCATGTCGCACCTCGAAGCCCCTGGACACGCCATTCCCCCTGTCTCTCTCCCTCGCCGTTCCCCACCATGGCCGACGCTCCGGTCGTCGCACCGTCATCGTAGCCGCGCCCTCCGTCGTCCTCGTGCCGCGTCATCGTGTCCATGAGCTCCGCCGTCGTCGACTACATCGAGTGGGTCGAGCCCCGAGCGCTCGCTCGCCCCGGAGACGCTGCACCGAGCTCGCCCTCAACTCCGGCCACTGGAGATCCCTTTCGCCGCCCCCGCCGCATCAGCTCATCCCCGACCTCTCCGACTGCCTCGACGAGACCCCCGTGAGCTCAGCCACCTCCCCACCCTCTCCATTCTCTCTCTCGAGCCCCGTAGCGACTGCATGTAGATCACCCGCACGCACCGCCGTGGAGCTCGTCGCCGACGAGGCTCCGGCCACCCAATGGCCGCGCCACCCTGTCCACTAGTCCTACCGCACCTCCAGGAGCTCAACGCACCAATCCATGCGCCTCCCCGTGCCCCCTAGCGACTAGCTCAACCTCACCCGAGCTCCGGCCGCTGCCAAACTCGTCGCCGTCGACATTTCCGGCCACCCCAGCTCCACCCACTGCCACCACTCGACGTGGCTTCCTTCCCGCATCACGTAGATAGTCTCCGTCGCCCTTTTGATCGCCGGAGTGCAAATCCCACGCTGCTCCGCCGCGTCTGGCATCGCCAGCGGCTAGACGCCAGTGAGTTGACCCTGTTTGACCCTGTGTGGGCCCAGGTTGACCCCCCCCCCCGAGTCTATGACAGGTGGGGCCGGTTTGCTAATTAGTTTAGGATTAGTTTTAACTAAATTTAATTAGTTTAGTCACTGACATGTGGGCCCAGGCCCCACTGACAGTTAATTAGTGTTAATTTAATTATGTTAATTAGCTAAGTCACTAACAGACAGGGCCCACCAGTCAGGTTTGACCTGGCCGACCCAGTTGACCCGCTGACGTCACACCTATGTCATGCTGACGCATTAATTCAATTACTGGATTTATTCTTTAATAGGAAATTCCAGAAAATAGCCAAAACTTCTAAAAATCATAGAAAATCAACCATAGCTCCAAATGCAAAGATTTATATATGAAAAATGATCAGAAAAATTCAATCTATCCATCTGTAATGGTTTCATGCATGACAAAACAAGTTAACCTTGCTGTTTAAGAAGAATAAGATAATGCACTAATAAGGCCATGTTAAATGAGCTAACATTCGAATCTTTGATTCAAATGAGTTCATTCCATCCTGTTTTAGCTTGCATTAGGCCAAGACACATTCATTTTGCCATGTCATAGCATGCATCATATTGTTGCATATTGTCATGTGTTGACTATGTTCGGTGTGTCATTCGTGGTAGGTTCTGCCTGCGAGGATAACCCCGAGTATCCGTCTGAAGGGCAGTAGCCTACTACCACTACAACAGGCAAGCAACCCATTGATCATTCCGATACAAACCCATGTTCTCGCTTCTGCTCTTGTTTACTGCATTAAGACAACGCGATTCAAACTGCTGTGTGCTACGGTAGTTGAACCCTTATCCTCTGCATGACCTGTCATTGCCACAGTAATTAGAGGAAACCCACTAGCATGTGTAGGAGTTGATTGAGCCATGTATGTGATTCCTACCTTGCTATGCCTGCTATGCTTAGAGTTGTGTCAGGTCTGGTTCATCTGGGTGATGGGCTAGAGTGAAATGATGTCGGTAATATGAGGGATGTGTTGAACATGTGTTGGTAAAGGTATCGATGAGAGGCCATGTAGGAGTACATGGTGGGTTGTTTCATTGAGGCCGTCCATAAGAACTGAGATCTGTATGCGTGATTTAAGATTCTGCTACTACCACACATTGGGCCCTAAAATATGACCCCGCTCGACTTACTGACCCCTCTCGCCCTCTGTCCAGGAGTTGCAACTAGTTTCTGGTGTTTGTAGGTTATGTGTTGGCGGCCGTGCGTAGCGCTGACCCTAGGGGTGGGCTATGATGCGGTAGATACACTGTGGCCGGGTATGCCGGGCGCCCATTTGGCGTCTCGGGACCTTGTACACATCGTTTGGGGCCGTTGAGGACACCCCGGCCGGATTTCCTTGCGGATGGAACCTGAATAGGCGATAAACCTGGACTAGAGACTTGTGAGGTTAGTCAGGCCGTGGTCTACACCCACGTAGGTTTTCGCTTGAAGTCTGCCAAGCACATGTCGTGTGTAGACGCTAAGTGGTGGAAACATGTGTGACGAAGTACACCCCTACAGGGTATTAAACTATTCGAATAGCCGCGTCCGCGGTAAAGGACTACTTGGTTGCCTATACAGTTCATAGACAAGTTAATGGTTACTACTATAACACTCAAGATAAGTGTGAGTACCAAGGATGGCCCTCTCGTAGGATGACGAGGGAGAATCCCCGGTGGAGTATTGTGTTGGTGAGTAGTGGACTCGTGTGCAAAAACTATTTTACTAGTGGAGTTCCGTAGGATAGCTTAGCCAAGAGTCAAAGCTGGCTTGCTGCAATAACCCCACCACCTTCTTGAGAATGAGCATGTATAGTAGGTTCTGTTGTAAGACTTGCTGAGTACCTTTGTACTCATGTTTGCTTAATTACTGTTTTCAGACGACAACACTGCCCCCTCCGATGGGTTCTACATAGACCTTGATGTCGACGAGTGACTAGCCACCCAGGTGGTGATCCTGGCCATGGAGGGCCCTATGTAGATAGACAGGCTTCGGAAGCCTTCTCGCTTTCTAGTGTCTGTACTCAGACTATTTACTTCTGCTTGTGCTTGTATGCTTGTATGACTTGAGTGTCGGGTCATATGACCCCTACCTGTATGAACATGTTATGTATGGCTCTCTAGAGCCTTTAAATAAAGTACTTGAGTTGTAGAGTTTTGTTGTGATGCCATGTTGTATGAACTCATATCGGGCATATTGTGTGTATGATTGAAATGCTTGGTATGAGTGGGATCCGACAATCTAGTTGTTTATCCTTGGCAGCCTTTCTTATGGGGAAATGTAGTCTAGTGTTCCTCGAGCCATAGTAGTCCGCTACAGCCCGGTTCACCGGAGTCCTGCTAGCCCAGCACTATTGTTCAGGACACTTGACTGGCCGGCATGTGTTTCACTTCGTTCCTATGTCTGTCCCTTCGGGGAAATGTCACGCGGTGACATCCAGAGTCCTGCCTAGCCTGCTACAGCCCGGGTTCCCCGGAGTCCTGTTAGCCCAGTGCTACAGCCCGGATTCACTCGCTGATGACTAACATGCTCGATGTGATTAATGTATGCCTGTCTCCATAGGTCTGTGCCGCTTTGGGTTCACGACTAGCCATGTCGGCCCGGGTTCTCTGTCATATGGATGCTAGCGACACTATCATATACGTGTGCCAAAAGGCGCAAACGGTCCCGGGCCATGGTAAGGCGACACCCATGGGATACCGTGCGTGAGGCCGCAATGTGATATGAGGTGTTACCGGCTAGATCGATGTGACTTGGAATCGGGGTCCTGACAACCGAGACATAGTCTTTCAGAAGCGCTAGCACCTTACGAACGGGTAGACCGTACCAACCTACATCCCCTACATCTGCTAGTCTACCATTGTAAGAGTTCGCATGACTTAATCAACTATGCTAGAGCCCATAGTAGCTTGTGGTTGCACACGGAAGTTTGTAGCATGCATAATCTCATGATCCCTTTGAGCCTGGGTGGCGGTCCTAAAAGAAAAACAGGCAATCGCTGGAATACCCAGGTGCCTCAATCCACCCAGATGTGTATTTAAGTTGCCACCTTAAATAAACCATTAATTAACAATCTCACATCTGTCATGGATACACTCACCCAATCCACGTCTACGAGCATAGCATGGCATAATGAGCAAACGTAGAAGTAACTCCCAAAGGTTTGATAATAACAGGTAATAGGTACTACCTCATCTACTTCCCAAACCCACAATTTAATTAGATCCTAATCATGCAATGTGTGAGGATTGATCTAATGCAATAAAACTGTGTAGTCGAAAAAACATGATCAAAGTGTTACTTGCCTTGCTGATGATCCGGGAAACCTAGCGATTCAAAGTAGCAAGTGGCGCACTCCGGGTACTCTATCACAAACAAACAAGCATACAATAAGTACTAAACTAATGCACAAGTAAAACTCAAATAAGAGACATAACCAGAAAGTTCAACTTAAGAACTTCGGTTGGCAAAAAGAATAAAATTGAACGAAGCAACGGAAGACAAATGGCAAAAGAAACAAGCTTCGTTTACTATTCTGGATCTAGGGCAATTTTTACAGTGGCAAAAACTTATTTGAGTTGGTTAAACAAAAAGAGGGTTTCGAGACGAAACTCCAGGAGCTTGAATCGCCTGATTCCGATAAACGAGCGAAAATTTAAACTAAAATGAAAATCAGATCAGAAATTGCGATCAGAATAATCGCGGAATAAATCCGAGAAAAAGAAAAACGACGAACAGCTTAACGAATGAACGTTCGTTATCTGGATCTAAACGAAGAACACGTTCGTTAAAACGAACGAACGAGCGAACGCTCTCTAATTAACCTAAACCGAAAAAACCGATCTAAAACGAAAAAACGTAAACTAAAAAAACGAACAAAAACCAGCGGAAACCGAACGGTTTTCCAGGAAAAACCGGCAGCGGGTCTACCTCGGCGGCTCGGGCGGCGAGACGGGCGGCTATGGAACCAAAATGAAGATAAACCCCAAATGCAACATAGTCCCCGATCGCCCCAACTGGGCACCACTACTGATCATCTGGGAAAGACATGTAGTAACGACGAGAGTCTTCATTGAACTCCCACTTGAGCTCGGTCATATCATCTGGAGCGATATCATCGGTCCCTGCATCTGGTTTTGGAAGTAATCTGTGAGTCATGGGGACTCAGCAATATCACACCCTCGTGATCAAGACTATTTAAGATTAAAGGTATGGCGAAAGGTATGAAGTGGAGCTGCAGCAAGCGACTAGCATATATGGTGGCTAACATACGCAAATGAGAGCGAGAAGAGAAGGCAAAAGCACGGATGAACAACTATGATCAAGAAGTGATCCTAGAACAACCTACGTCAAGCATTACTCCAACGCCGTGTTCACTTCCCGGACTCCGCCGAGAAGAGACCATCATGGCTACACACGCGGTTGATGCATTTTAATTAAGTTAAGTTCAAGTCTTCTACAACTGGACATTAACAAATTCCCATCTGCCCATAACCGCGGGCACGACTTTCGAAAGTTCAAATCCCTGCAGGGGAGTCCCAACTTAGCCCATCACAAGCTCTCACGGTCAATGAAGGATATTCCTTCTCCCAAGACAATCCAATCAGACTTGGCATCCCGGTTACAAGACATCCTCGACAATGTTAAAACAAGTCCAGCAACATCACCCGAATGTGCCGACAAATCTCGATAGGAGCTGCACATATCTCGTTCTCAGGGCACACTCAGATGAGACTAGCTACGAGTAAAACCAACCCTCAAGTTTCCCCGAGGTGGCCCCGCAGGCAGCTTAGTTTGGACCAACACTCAGAGGAGCACTGGCCCGGGGGGGTTTAAAAAAATGACCCTTGGGCTCCGGAAACCCAAGGGAAAAAGAGGCTAGGTGGCGAATGGTAAAACCAAGGTTGGGCATTGCTGGAGGAGATTTATTATAACCCAACCGTGTAAGGAACGCAAAATCCGGGAACATAACACCGATATGACGGAAACTAGGGCGGCAAGAGTGGAACAAAACACCAGGCATAAGGCCGAGCCTTCCACCCTTTACCAAGTATATAGGTGCATTAAGATAAACAAAATAATATGGTGATATCCTAACAATAAACAAGTTCCAACAAGGAACAATCTCCAATCTTCACCTGCAACTAGCAACGCTATAAGAGGGGCTGAGCAAAGCGGTAACATAGCCAAACAACGGTTTGCTAGGACAAGGTGGGTTAGAGGTTTGACATGGCAATATGGGAGGTATGATAAGCAAGTGTTAGGTATCATAGCATAGGCATAGCAAAAGAGCGAGCATCTAGCAAGGACAGATAGAAGTGATTTCGAGGGTATGGTCATCTTGCCTGCAAAGTTCTCAGAGTTGCCTTGATCCTCGTAAGCATACTCAACGGGCTCCTCATTCATGTACTCGTCTCCCAGCTCTACCTAAACAAGAACAACAAGCAAAAAGGAACATAATCAACCACGTGCAATGCTCAAGCAACATGATGCAAACATGGTATGATATGCGGGATGCGGTATGTGAAGCATATGCAAGATTTGGAAAAGAATGAGTGAACCTGGCCTCAACTTGGAAATCCAAGAGTGCCACTGGAAAGGTGAGTTGATTTCGGTTGAAATCGATATAAAGATCACCGGAATCGGATGCATGGTTTGGAAATGGCAAGCAAAAGAAATATGGCACCGGTCTGCGATAAACAGCAAGTAGCCATCTAAATGCATCAAGATAAATATGCTACAGCACTCAAACATGGAAACAAAATACATGGCAGGGATCCACTCATGATGCTTGACAAAAGATGAACACTGAGCTATGGCTAATTCACTCATTAACAGGGTCAAACAAACATGACAAAAGTGCAAAAGATTACAGCTTACAGACTTAGTGAAAATAACAAGTCAGGAATTTATCATCAGGAAGCAATCTTTAGAGCATGAAAACTACATGCTACAGGAACATATCATGACAAAGCAAGGCACGGAATGAAGCTACTCAAAGCATATAACAACAGTCCCTTAGTGACCATGAGCCAAAAGGGATCAGAAAATACAATTGCAACCATGTGAACATAGCAAAAACATAAACAGATTCAGACTTAGTGAAAAACTGGAGCATGCAAACAGTTAACAAGTAGGCATGTTTACGAGCTCGATGCACTCACTACGAGGCATTGCATGATAATCTAAGCATACACCCAGCAAATAGACATGTCATAGAAGTTAGACATGGCAAGAACAACAATATAGCATGCACGGATCAACAACAACAAGCTCGGCAAAATTGCTAAACATGTTAACAATCTGTCAGGAACATTTTATAGCAAAAGTAGAGCTCGATTGACTCAAGATAGGGTGCTCCATAATTGCAAACAAAGACATGGATGGATAGAGCACAACATTATCTACAAAACATCCTTACTGATCATGCCCAAAAGATGCATGGATCACTAGGAAACAACATGAACATATGGCATAAAAACAATAACAGGACAAGGATTTGTGAAATTCTAAGTCCCTGAAATCAGCATAATTGGGTAAGCTACTTTGCATGCTTGTGCTAGTCACCACGAAGATCACAAAAATACATGGCATACACCCCTGTAAAGATGGCATGGCATTCTTCAAAACACATGTAGAGCTCAGGACCATATCATGCACACATCAATCATGGCAAAAATGACAAAAGGGCATTTGCTGAAACAGATCTGAAACAATCATCACATAGCCATCTTCCAACAGCATTTCAGGCATCAAGATCAGCTCAAATGAAAATGATGCAATGAGATGAAATGATGTATTCATCGAGACGAACATTTTGATATGCTACACGCATGAATCGGAGCTACGGATGCAGAGTTATGGCATGTGGAAGAATGCAAAAAATAATTAGGAGGGGGCAAAAGTCAGCCGGATCCAGATCGGATCCAGGGTTTGGCACTGTAGCAGCATGAGTGTCGAGGTTCGCCGGAAATGGACGTCGCGGTGGCCGAGGTCGGAGAAGCTTGCCGGCGCGAGGGGGCTCGCCGGCCGGAGCTCGGGGCGCGGTGGCCGGAGCGCCAGCAAGGGGGTGGCGAGGAGGCGGCATCGGCGCGGCGATGGCGGGCGGCGAGCC